>NC_133207.1:32075878-32128378 GCF_958299795.1 Porites lutea | reverse complement strand
CATTTTCTCTTGCAGTGTCCAAAGTATTCAATCCCAAGGGAAAAATTCTACAATCAAATTCAACATAATTTTGTTGATTTTAATTAGCTATCGTGCACAGAATTAATAATTAAATTGATGAAATCACAGAATTTTTCTGTAAATTCACATTTGTTAAAATTTATTTCATTAGGTAATGATTTACGTATTGATAATTTGTTATCAAATCACTGACTGATGACACTTGATTGGCCATTTTAATCATTTTTGCATTGTATTATCATTAGTGTAAATTGTAACTTTATCTTAAAGCTTTTTCAATACTGTAAATATATAGTAATGAAAATAAAGCTTATGTTGTTGTTGCATTACATTTAATCGAAAAAGCCCGCCCTCAAATCACCTTGGCATCTTTAAGTAGCAAAATCAATAAGCACCGCAGCGCTCTTTCGAAATTTCGATCCGATTTTTTTACAATTTGGTTTGGGCGAACTTTACTTATTGAAGTTTAATACGCAGCCTTGCAGACTCAATTAATGGGAGTACCAAGTACGTACTCTACGATAAATGAAATTTAAAGTTGTTTTGGGAGACACTTTATTATCACTTTCATCACACTTTTTTAAATACCATACTGCTAAGAAGAAATGAAAGTTCAAACCTTGTTTTGTTTCGAACTTTCATTTCTTCTAAAGACTGGTTTTAAACTTATACCAATATGCTTCAAGCTTACATCAGTAATGGTAATCAACATAATAAAAGGTCTGATTAGCAAAAATTAATAAGCGCTGCTATATTGCGGGAAATTGGGGCACTCTCGCTTGAATGGGTTGAATGAAGGAGAAAAATATGTTTATTCGAAAGAGTGCCGAGGCGTTTATTTATTTTTCTTCTTCTCCTGTGCGACTCTTACTTGAGGTCGGCGCCCTTTCGATTAAATGCAGTAAAACATTGAATTTTTCGAAAGAGCGCCGCGGTGCTAATTGCTTTTCGATTTTAAGATGCTAAGGAGAATTCGGGTGGCGCACTTTTGATTAAGTGCGTTTTTTCCAGCTGTGTTGTGCCAGAAAGTGTCGGGTTTGTGTCATGGAGTGTGTGTGCGTGTGTAATTTTGGGCGCTGGTAGCCGGGGAAGGGGGTTGTGGGGATGCATCAAAGGGCTATTGGTGAAAAACTCCAGGACTGTTCCCTGGAGAGAGACGTATCTTGGAAAAAAATATAAATGAATGATTGAGACAGAGGAAAACAGAACAAAACGTTTTGTTTTGAGCAATGCGTTTATTCTATTTAATTTCCACAAACATTTGTCCACGCAAGAATTAAGCCTTCACTTAACCTACAGTTTCTATTAGCATTGTAAAGGCACTGATCATTGACTATGAAGTGGACAATATTTTTTACATTGCATTTGTATACTCATTGAACCAGGATGTAGCCCATCGCTTTAATGTTTTTGTCACCATTGTCTGCACCCCAGGCTACCCCGTTTCCACAGGTGTTGTTATCATAATGACGATCAAAAGAAGTACCAAACCCAATGAATGAGTCAGGGGTATAACAGTTGTTTTCTTGGTTACCTATGATACCTATTCTTGCTTTCACAATGCTAGTGTATCGCCGCCCGGGACAATTGAACCCTTCGTGGTTACAATTTCTCTGTAGCGATGCCTGTTGGCCAATCAGCTTCTTCCAGGTGTCACGACCCAGTGACGTCGAACGGTAGTTTCCGTCAGCGATCAGGGAGTGTAAGGAGTTGGCTTGTCTGTTGATGACGATCGAATTAACTTGGTGGTCAATCTTCATAGCGAGGCAGATCTTAGTGAATGGTGTTCTCCAGTACGTGGGTAATTTTGTTTCTTGATTATCAAGCAGGGTCTTTCCCGCAGAGGGTTTATAGTTCTTCCTGTTGGTCCACAATTTTGAATCGTAATGAAAGGTATTCTAAACAGATAAAGAATGATAGATCGTCAATTAACAAACTGTTTTTTACATGACATCACAGCAGTCACATTCTGCTCCAAAAGTTTGTAAGACTATCCAGTTTGGCATTCTGGGCCCTGGGGGTCAACTACATCCAACCTCCTCCCCCTCCCCAAGTAGTTTTGAGAATATCTAGGCGAAGACAATCAAACGCCTGGTAAGAATTAAAATAATGTAATAAATACCCCAGCCAGGTAAATGACGTGACATGGCGAGATTCCTCTAAACATTTCGCTGAGATGATGGTCAATCGCCGCCATCTCGGTGTACTAGTGAGCCAGTGTGAAGAGGCTACATTGTATGACTGGCCGTTTTACGACCCGTCAAGATGAAACGAATCCTGTGGTCTGTGCGAGAAACAATTTCCTTTTGGCCATGTAATAAATCCTTGATTTACCAAATCTTCGGTCAAGAGGAATGGATACTGGGCCGGTTCTTTTTCGCGTTTTTATGGACCGCAACTCGGTCTCGGTACATAAAAAACGCAAATAAAAAGGAACTCAGCCGAAATCGAGCCATATTAGCCTCATGGTTTATCAGTAAAGCCCTATTCTTGTAAGAAATCTTAGCGGTAACAATTTTGCGAGCGGCACACAAGATTCTCCTCACGGGCTATCTGAGATTACCCACTTTTGCGCAACATTAGTATGGTAGGAAATATGCCAAAAAGGGTAAAAATTAAATAAAATCAATTTCTGTACAAAAATTCATTGCTCCTTCATTGTAAAACTAACAATTCATCTGAAACTATCAACATTTCAGAAAATAAACGTTTTGTTCGTGCGCTATTAAAAAAACGTGCGCCAAGGATTGTACTGGATTGAAATCACGCCGTTTGCCCCATTCATACCAAAGCTTAAAATTTACCTAACAGCTAATTTTAAACATGAGCCGGAATGGTTTACACAACAGACTCCCATACCGTGCAGTCCAGTATGGATTAGCAATTTCCAAATATGATATTTTACCTGTACCCCCAGCCAAAAGCTGACGGTATGTTCGCTTCCTTTCAGCTAATTGTTTAAAAGCTGTTTAGTTACTTTCCTTAAACCAGGTCAGCTGTTCGCTTATATCCAGGATTGCACGCAATCTGTCGCAAAACTGATTTGCTAGCAATTCTCGGTCGCAATTTTAGCAAAAAATAGTTTAAAGGAAACTGCTCGAGGTTGATCGATGGGTCATTTAACAATTATTCCACGAGTGCGCGTTGGATATGAAATGGTAGATTAGCCAAAGAGGCGCGTAGCGCCGAGATGGCTATAATCATCTCATATCCAGCAAGGGCGAGTAGAATAATTGTTTCATCAAAAACGCCCACAAAACAGTATCGAGAATTCTCCCCAACTTTATTTGTAAAAACAACCGATTTTCAGCTTGTTTTTAATTTTGAGCAGACGCGTACTCTTACCATATTTGGAGAGCATGGTATAATGGCTCATGTACCATGATGGCTAAGCCAATCAGAGCACTAGAATTGCATTATCCAATGAGTCAGTTTTTAATAATAGGCAATATACCATAGAATCGATCATGCATATTCAGTCCTACATCTTCCAAATATGGTATTAAAACGGCGGTTGGTTATGAAGAATTAGTCGAGGGATTGGAGCCAATGAATACTACTAGTAACAGTTGACACAGCAGCTGCCTCCGTTTGAATATATTGTCGGTCAATAGTATTCTTGCTCGTTGTGTAGCTCTTTGAAATATACCGATTCATAATGAAGATTTTCACACATATTCCATACGATAGGTGAGATAAATACAGGAAACGCAAGGTTCCATGCACAGTTTCAATTCGATTTACACAGCTTTGATCAAAACATTCTCAGTTTCGAGAATAGTTTATTCTAAACCATACGAAAAGATTTAATTAGAAGTTGAATTTTTCGCTATTTCTCTTTCACTTTTTACATTCCGTTCATTTTATTTGCCGGAAAGTAAGCCTTAGAAATTAAAAGGACGTTTGATCAATTAACGCTCGCGCATTCTAGTCTTATTTTAAATTTTATAGCGGAAGGACATGATCTGTGAGCAGGGAATAAGTCAGCACAGAATTTGATTGTCAGCGAATTTCTGTAATCGTCCATCGTTCTGCTAGTGATAAGCTAGCCGTTGTTCACTCGTCTTGCTTGTTTGGGGCTGAGTCTTATTCCGGTCAAAGAGAGAGAAAGAGTGTCTGGCAAGGTTTCCAATCAAAAAATTGTGAACTCGTGTCTGGCAAACTCTCCATATATGTACACAGTTATACGCACCTTAGAACTTCATCTGCGCTTAACGAGTGTCTTTTGGTCCATAACACGTCATAACTTTCAAAACAACTGCTCCACAGAATGTCACTGATAACACGTAACGCAAAAGAGTATCGAAGTATGACTGCACAATAAATGTCACAAAATCTACCTAACCGGTCCCCTCGAGATTTTCTGTCTTTACGTCATCCTAACCATTTCGTACTTGCGGGCGCAAACAATAGTCATCATTACCTACCGATTCCTCGCGGCCCCTCTTCAAGCAAATCGAGATTTTTTTTTCATACTGACTGTATATTCTAACTGTAAGTACTTTCCTTAATATACGCGCGAGTTACTAGAGTGCCTCCTCGGGATTTCGCCTTCTGGACGAAATCCCTGCGGGGGCAAAAATGTTGCATCGCTGCTGATACCTTTTCGCCATCGGTCTTCATGAGGAGCGTCCATCCACCTCCTCCGCTAGCCTGCGAGCAAGCTCTCCTATTTGGGCGAGTGAAGCGAGTCTCGCGAGAACGCGCGAGCGAGCGGCGAAGCCGCGAGGGGCCGGCGAAAGGAGAGCTTGCAACCATCCCTTACAAATTTTCATTTGTACTTCGCCCAGACAAAGGGAAATACCATTGGCTGAAAAATGACGTTCCGGAAATCAAAGTTGATTGATAACAGGCTAAGCTGGCACCCGCTTCGTCTGTGTGTCAAATTTGGTTCTCAGGGGGATCAGATTGGTACCGAGAACTTGTTTCAGCCCTCAAAGCAGACGGGCTCGTTTGATGTAATTTTCGTAAAGAGAATATTGCGAGCCGAGGATAAGTCGGATCCAGTTTGTAGTTCTTGTGGAAGGAAAATGAAAACCCTTCATCACTGAGTTGTATTCGTTTGTGTCAAGCACCTTGTTTAGTTCTGAAAACCGGGAGAGTGAAAGTGAAGAGTGATTCAAGCGCTGTTTTCCAACATCGGTTTCTTCGCCCGGTTGAATTCTACTGGGTAGAAAAATTCAGACACATGTACTTGACAGTGTAACTGAGTAGCGTGACCGTAAAGAAGGAAAAGAGAAAGAGTTGGAAGCAACTGGAGTAAAACTTAAGAGAACCAAGTGCAGGAAAACGCTATTCTCCAGTTCCAGACGGACAAATATATGATGTTTTTGTTGGTGATTTCGATGGGGAGTAGTCTTCTACACTGCAGTAGGGATGACTTTTCAAAAGTAAACGAAACGAGAATCAAATTAGCGAGTTCTTATCCGAGCGGACACGTTGAAGTTCGATGTCCCCGTGGAAAGAAGACATATAAAAACATTGCTTTGATGCTGTTGCGAAAGCGATTGATAAATAAATAAATAATTCTACGCGTCCTCGCCTGTCGGTTGTCACTTTTCTAATCTGCGGCACGTTTGCGGTGACAGTTTTCACGCTTTGCGGAGTCCCGGGGTTTCCGGGGTGGAAATGAAAATTTATGAGAGATGGTTGCAAGCTCTCCTTTCCTCGGCCCCCTCGCTCGCGCGTTCTCGCGAGGCTCACTTCGCTTACCCAAATAGGAGAGCTTGCTCGCAGGCTACCTCCTCCGCATGTTCCAAGCTCAGCAGCTTCCATATGACAGTACACAGGAATTCGTTTTGACTCCACATCCAGGAAGTAGGCTTTGTTTTCACGCTTCCTAGTAAACAGATATTTATATAATGATATATTTTTGGGGCACTGCATGAAATCAAGCAAGATTTGTTTTCTCTGCATGTTTTAGTAAGGGACCGTCCGTCATATTCAATCAGATGCAATAAACGATTGCATTTAGAGACATAAAAAGAAAAAAGATAAACAAGAATATGACAATCTTTCCCACGTTGCGGACAATAAAACTGATATTTGGTACGGAGCAATGTCGACCTTACAACAAAGAAAAACTTAATGAAAAATAGTCCAATTTCCAATTAAAAATTACCGCTGAATACAAACATTAACGGCACATTTATACAGGGTTAGCCTCGACTTAAAGTAAAATATTCAGAAATTCCGGCAAGTAAGTGTTTAAAATTTGAATATACACAATAGATAGAGTAATAAACAGGTCTTTTTCTCGTTGGAATTTTATGAATATATTACTTCAGATGGAGGCTAAGCCTGTGAAAAATGCGTCTTCACTTCTTTAATTTAGCGGTCATAGCGAACTCGAAACTGGACCATTGATATACCTCGACGGACGCACGGTTACAAAAGTAGCACCAGCCGAATGCAGCGAAGGTTGTTTGAATCGGGAGGTGCCGCCTAAAAAAGAATTATATGTATACTGATGACGTAAAATCTGTCCGGAATCCGGTTAGGGACTTTGCAATAATTATCAGGAGGGTGGGCTGAAAAACTAGAGTTATCTAGCAAAAACTTAGACAGTAACCCCCCTCCAAAACAAAAAAAATTAGTTCTAACCCCCCTTCTGTTATGTTAAAAATAACGTCGCACCCCCCCCTCCCACCACACTAGTAAACTCAAAACTGGACAGAGCTGCCATCACAGCTTCAATAATGACAAACGTTATTATGTAACATCTAGTATCGAGAAGGATGTTGATCGCTTGATTGAAGATTTAGACAAAGCATTTGCTAAGTACAGGGGTGCTTACAACTTTGCCTCAAAATCTAAAACTTCTGAAGCCAGAAAGAGAAAAGAGCAGAAAAAAATTCAAAGAACAGGAGATTGAACGCTTCAAATAACAGACGAAAAAGAGCTTGCATTATATTTATAATTTAGATCCTTGGGAGGAGAGCCTGTTGAA
The DNA here is from genome assembly GCF_958299795.1 of Porites lutea. NCBI lineage: Eukaryota > Metazoa > Cnidaria > Anthozoa > Scleractinia > Poritidae > Porites > Porites lutea. The sequence continues at coordinate 32,121,408 of NC_133207.1, read as the reverse complement.
CTTTGTTATGAGCAACATATATATGGAATTCAGCAAATCGATTCAGTCGATGAAGAAACATTACTTTTATTCACATCAAAAACCGACAAGGCTTGTCTACGAGATCTGTTTGATTCCCATTGTTTTATGGGGGAAACTGAAAAACAAGTTCATGATTTTCGCTTTACATAGGATCAGCTCAATTAATTAGAAGACGGGTTAAAATTGATCAGTTGTGAATTTGCTTTTCATTTTGATGGAATATTTTCAATAATCGTTTAACAGCTGTTCGTGTTGATATTTGTTACAGTCTATCATGATGCCTGTATTGAGAATCTTTTATTGCTTTTAATTTTATTTACATTTCGAATAAAACTTAAGGCCCCCCCTCCGTCAAATGAGTGATTTTACTTTGAACCCCCCCTATCTTGGCAGCAAGGCCACAAAGGTCAAATGTAAACGCGAAGAATCTCTAACAAAACAGTCAATATTTGTGGAATATAGTTTTCTCTAGAAGAAGCATTTGAGTTTTGCTGGTGCTCGTTGGCAGGTGAACACAACACTTTACCAGAATCTACCAGAAGACAAGCAAAATTGGACAAATCTATATTTGGAACCCCATGACTACCGGATTTATTATGTAAACATTGACTTGCGTCATCAGTATGGAATTTCTGCCGCTGAGTCGCAGACGTTCCTCCGCGCGAAAAGTTCCCAGCGGCGAAGAGCGAGGAGAAACGGATGTTTTCGCAGGCTAAACATTGCGTAACACTCTCATAAAACGTGACATTTCATGTCTGTCGGCGTAGAACGTGTACGAAGAATTTGACATATACTGTACTCACAAGGTCTTATCATAAATTTTCTTGCAACTTGACTCTATCCTACCTGTAAAAAAAATCATTGACAATGCGTCATTCCGTCATTCATTCTTTCATGAAGGACAGTGCGCATGGCCTTCGAGCGAGTACGTCGCGCTATTTTGCGCTCTTCAAGTAGTTAGTTCTGATCTCTTTAATTCAATCTCTACCAATCAAAATTTGCCTGCCGCTCGTGATTTACAAGCTTTTCTCGTGTTCTCCCAACATCCCAAGTGGGTTATCACGCCGGTAAACCCATTGAAAATGTGGTCTATTGCTTAAGTACATTTTAATATGTTCAGGTACACGTTCGGAATACCCTTACCCTGCGAGCAGTGGTTTCTCCTGGCCGGACGCAATACGCTTCGATGGGAAAGAAACCACTGCGAGCAACCGTTTGCTTTCCCATCGAGCATGCGCGTCCACGTGATGACTACGAATATCCAACGACAAGACAGCAACGAGAACTTCAACAAAACAATAGGTTTAAGCAACAAAACAACAACTTTCCACGTGCATCTTTGCACGACTACGACGTGAAGATGCCTAATTTTGCGTTTTATGGATAACTTAAACAAGCAACGACGAAATTTATTCTTCTTTTCGCTCTTCAACTTCGATATGGTCCCTTGGAATTCAACTCCATTTGGGTTCGCCTACATTTGACAAAGTATGTAGATAGGAATAAATAATCCAAAGAAATACTGAATATCCACAGCAGGCTCGCGTTAAGACAGCAATTGTAAGCGTAAGCAAATGCGCGAGAGCCTAAACCTGCTTTCAAACAGGATTTACATGTTTAAAGTTAATATATTCGTCCATAGCGCTGGACGGCGGCTCGATCAAAGAAGCAGACCGATGCTCGCAGTGGTTTCTCTCCCTTCGTAGCGTAGCGTCCGGCTTGGAGAAACCACTGCTTGCAGGGTAGAATACCCTTCCCTGTAAGTACACCTAAAGGATCCTTTGGTGTTACGGCAAAATAAACTGGTGGCGTTACAGTTGTGTTTTACTGTCTCACACTCGTTTCTGTCTGCAAATTAAGAGTTAATGTTGAATTATCAAACCGTAGATCTGTTAAGCATCATAATATGCCGTACACATTCCTCTTTTGTCGATGCTTTTATCATTTCAACCTGATTCACCCCGCGTAAACCCGAGAAAAGAGGAAGACATTTTTAAAGTATACATTTCAATAAGCATATCTTGAAGAGCTCGGTGGTATACTTACCTCTACATATATCTTCAGATCCACTTTTGCAAACACACTTGTAAGATCCTTTATTGTTTTTGCACTCTGAAATATCGGTGTCACATAGGTGGTTTCCAGTCTCACACTCGTTTATGTCTGCAATCAAGAGTTAATGCTGAGTAATCAACTGACTTTGTTCGACTTTAATGTCCACTCTGTTTTACATGTTGCACACTTGGAAAGCTTTCCCTGGGGGAGTTTAGCCTTCGAAAAAGAAAATTTGGGCGGCTCGAGCACGCAAAGCCAGCGAGAACTCACACATGTGAGCCTGTTTGCAGGCTATTGGGATCTGGAGGCTGCAACTACAGTCGAACCTGTGTTAAGCGGTCACCCTCTATTAAGCGGTCAGTTTTCAAGGTCCCGAAAATTACTTCTCTTGATGAACTGTAATTTTGACCTCTATTAAGCGGTCGCGGTCACCATTTGCAAAGTCCCAACTAGACTTTTTCTATTGTCTTAACCTATATTAAACGGTCACACGGTGTTCAAACAGTTTCAAATAATATAACACACGAGGTACAACAATTGATTTCCTTGTTTATTTTCGCAAACCATTAAAACGCTGGAAATGAATGTTTCTATTTGAGGTCATGACCAACGTCTGTTCTGATCAGCACTGGAGATCTAATTCTTTGAACTATATTTCTTGCAACCTGTATTAGGCGGTCACTCTGTATTAAGCGGTCACTTAGCCATTCCCCGAGGGTGACCACTCAATACAGGTTCGACTGTAACACCAACATTTATCGTGGATACGACCTGTGGGGTGTTTCTTGGTGATGGGGCCATTCTTGGTAAGCCATAATTGTTATGTGGTGTGGATATTGTTCAGTGTTTTTTAATCTTTTGTATTACGTCATTTTGTGATTGCACCAGTCCACAACACACACCAAGAAACTACCGATCTATGATATACCACGACTAAATATGAAACCGGTTTCCAGCTTTCTGATTGGCTCTAATCTTTTTGGTATGGAATAGCATAAACCTAAAGATGAAATCCTGTTAGTTTAAGCTTCGTATGGTTTGCTAACTGCACAGTTAACACCATCCCCAGTATATCCTGGCTTACAAGTACAAGTGAAGGAACGCTTGGTGTTGGTGCAGGATGCATCATCGTGGCAGTTATGTAGTCCTGTTTTACACTCATCTACAAATCAGCAATTGGAAGTTAGGTAAGAATTTGACGTAAAGTAATCCACTGACAAAGTCAGTTTTCACTTTCAGCCGATCAAGAGTTGTTTAAATTGTTTATTTGCAACAGTTCAACTGAGTTCAAATTATTATAATCTATGAATGCTCTTCGTTCAATGTCACCAACCACTGCGTGATTCACTAAACAAGTTTGCTAAAGGACTTGGAACGTTAGTCTCAAAACTTCAATCAAGAAACTTTGCACCCCTTCCAGTCCTTGGAGGGACTGGAAGGAAAGTGTTGCTAAGAAAAAAAATTTGTCTGAGGGGATTTGATGTTTAGAATAGTTACTACGTGTTAGACAAGACAATACAAGACAATGCTTTATTTGGAGACTTACACAGTCCTATACATCGACTTAATCCAGATAATTTAAAATCATAACACACATTGCACACTAGTGGAACTATAATCAATGTTAACCTAAAGAACTAATGATCTTCTTTTCTCATAGCAGTCGAATACGTACTTTGCAATTAACTTTTGCACTGGTTTGTTCTTGCTCGGAGGGTTTATTAACAACAGAAAAACATCAACTGGTGCCATTCTGTTTACTGATATTCTGTATCTTTGTTTAAGTATTCAAATAAAGTACTTCTTTTTTCTTGATACGCAGGGCACAAAGTTAAAAAGCGTATTTCATCTTCTACGTCTTTTTTACAGATAGGACAGATCCTCTCTTCCGGTTTCTTATAAGGTCTTACATATACCGACCTGTCTCTATCGCCAATTTTGTGATTACTTAGACGGAGTTTAGTTAGAGTTATCCGGTGTCGGGTGTTGGTGACCTGACGGAGAAAATCTGCACATTTATAATTTTCTATTGTTTAGAATTTTCGGTAGGTTTTTAGTTTGTTCTTTTGGTTGGCGTCTTTTCTTACGTCATTGTTTACGTCACTTAACCATCTTTGTAATTCGATGTCTTTTAGTCTTTGTTTGATAATGTTCAAGATTCCTATGTCATTTTCATGTGCTTTTGTCCAGAGGTATCCCAGCCCTATTTGGTCTGATACGCGTTTGAGTTTTTGGCTCCATAATTCCTTGTTCATCCTCGACTTCATATCATTATAAACCACCTGTGATAATTTGTGTTTTGGGTGTTTGGTTAGAGTAAGCCAAAACTTAAAATTCCTATATTGTGCTTCGACTTTTATTGGGAATCTTCCTGTTTCAGCCCTACATGCATTGTTGCTGCAGTATTTATTTACACCTAGCAACCATTTCAAGAATATAATTCGAACTAGTTCTGCGGGATCTTTTTCTATTTGGTCGTTACAGTCAATACCCCAAATTTCACTTCCGTAGAGAAGTATGGGGGATATCAGAGCATCGAATAGCTTAATCGTCAGCATAATTATATTTCCTCTAAAGTTGTCACCCATCTCTTTTCTTAGTTTATAAAGTGCCTTAAGCCCAACTTTTTTTAACTCTTCTCTAGCTAAACTAAAATCTCCATACGGGTTCAGTGTCATTCCCAGATATTTATAAGATTTAACATTGTTTAGTTTATTTACTCCATACTTAAACGAGTAGTTATTTAAGGACATGTTGCCACAATTATTAAAGATCATGACTTTTGTTTTGTCTAGATTTACAGGTAGTTCAGTTTTCTCACAGTAGGATTCCAACTTGTTGAGGAGCGTTTGTAGGCCATTTGCTGACTGCGAAAAGATCACTAAGTCATCCGCATATAATAAACAGTTTATAGGTCTTTCAGAGTCATCAAGCAGAATATCGGTTGAGCTTGATGAATTTAAAAATTCGGGTAGATCACTTAGACATTAAAAAGGGTGGGTGATAACATACAGCCTTGTTTAACTCCAGTGTAACACGGAAAAGGTTTGGTCATTTTGTTGTTGATTTTGACTGCTGACTTATCTTTTGAGTACATGGACATTGCTATTTCTAAAAATCGCCCTTTAATTCCTTCTTTTCTGAGTTTTTCGAATAATTTTTGCCTGGGTATGCGATCAAAAGCTTTTCTAAAATCTACAAAACACTGGAAAAGCAAGTTTCTGCGTCTTTGTGGTTTTAATTAGATTTAACAAACTTATCTATGAGTGTTTTTAAGATGAAGATGCTATCTACTGTACCGTGCCTTTTTTTAAAGCCCGCCTTGTTCTGCTTTTAGAATTCCTTTTTTGGTCAAGTAATTATACAATCGATCATTGAGGATGGATGTGAAGAGTTTACCTTATGCAGAGAGCAACGTGACGCCTCGGTAGTTTTCAGCTTTTGATCGATCATCCTTTTTAATTTATGTATTATAGGGACGATGAGGCAAAAACTCTAGAGTGTAGGATATTTACCTGCACTTAAAATACGATTGAATAACTCTAGTAGATGACCTTTTATGATATCTCTCCCGGTTTTTAGCACTTCATTTAATATTTTATCACACCCTGGGGCTTTGTTTAATTTCAGTTTTTTGATTGCGAAATGAATTTCTTGTTCCGGTATTGCCTAGTCTAGGGGGCCTGCCTCTTCCTCAACCTGAACTCCAGTATCTTCTAGATCTGTCTGGTCGCCGTTCGTTGGAGCCGCGTTTTGTTGTTTGAAGTATTCATAAAACTGTTCCGCACTTACTGTTTCGTTTGCTTGTGGTTGTCGTTTTCTAATATTAAAGATTTTACATATCTGTTTCCAGGTATCTTGAGGATTACGGAGGTCAATATCGCCTATACTCTTACTGACAAACTTTCTTTTTTTCCGTCTGCATGTCCGTTTAAATTTCTTCTTTTTGTCTTGTAAAAGGTGCCTCAGCTGAAATTATTTGGCTCCTAAGAAATGGGTCAGAAACCCCTCCCTCACCCCCCCCCCCCCCCCCCCCCAATTTATTTGGGCACACTGTTCAATTTTTCTCAGTGATACCATCTCCATACGCATGCCGTGGGAGAACTGTTTTGCAGTTGCCAACCAACAGCTACCACTTGTTTACGGTGGAGCTGACGATTAAAGCAGTGCTTGCACTCGCCTCGGCAGTAAATGATCCTTGATACGCCAGCTATCCCCCGCTAATTGACCTAACGGCTATCCAGGCGGATGAGCCCCACTAAGGGCGAGCCAGCTGTCCATAGCTGCCACTGCTCGGGTGATATGGTTGTGCGCATGCATAAGGTACTGGCCATACCGCGGAGATGGTACGTGTGCTTCAGTGCAGTTAATTGGTATTGTTAAAAATTTAGCCCTCTCATATCACTTCTCCCCTATAACTGAAGCTGTTCTCCATGAAGTTAGTTCCTACTCAGTTTGTTAACAGAGTCCCTTAGAGAGTGGCCCGTTTCACATCGTTTAACAATTTAGAGGATAAATATCCTGGAACAAGATCATTTAAAGACTTGTGAACTATTAGGGCTTTTTGTATTTGAAACTGAGTGCTCAAGTCTTTCCAATTAAGTTGTTTAAATAAGCGGTTGGTATAAGCATCATATCTAGAAAACGTTAGAACACGAGCAGCACGGTTCTGAAGCTTCTGTAGCCTGCAAAAAAAGTTTTTCCACAATTACCCTAGACAAAGACTATAAACGAATTGAGATTGAATGAGGAGCGTTGTATATACAATGGAGAGTAGGCGTTGGAACAAAAGCTCTAAGGATCTGTCCCTTGAAATCCGGAGTACACCCCCATCCCCCCCCCCGGGTATCCGCGCGGGATTTTTTCGTCCCACGAGCGACAACGCTTTCAATGAAGAGAGCGGGTGCAGAAATGCATAATTTACATTGTTCTTTGTATAACAAAAACGACTCCAACCCTCCTTAAGTTATTTTTACTTGTACTTAATTATTCATCCCATGGTTTTTTATCACTCACCTAAACAACTGATTTCAATCTCTCTCATGATCTCTTCCATTTCTTCTCTGTTTCTTTCCTGCTCTTTAATTTTCTCCTCTTCTTCTTTATTCATCGGAACGGGACAAACTGCGAAACAGCAAAACAATAAATGAACAGTAATTATCAATCCATAAGTAGGTGGAGCATGATCGTCAGGGTGCAGTCCTGAATAGGACTTTGTCGGGTAGTCATCTTCACATCTTCATAGTCAAAGTCGTTTGTTGTTACAGTCGTTTATTGTTAGTCAAATTGTCTCTTGCCTATAAGACACTTCTATCGTTGTCAGTTTTGCTCGAGTCTGCCATAAGTCGTTTGTGCCGTGCCTGTTGACTGCGATTCCAGTGGCTTTTGTTCTAATTTAGTAATCCAGCTTTCTAAGATGAGTACTAGTTATGGTAGTCTGTAGAATGCGTAATATGTGTCGCAGAGTCCCGGTCGATTTTATGTTTCGTCTGGAAATGGTATTCAGCAATAAGAAGTGTGATTGTTGACATCACCATTTCCTGTCGCTGGATCGTCGCTTTTAAAACTGTGACAAAAGACCGATCGAAACGACTCGAGTCTTTATAGCCAATAACAACATGGCTTAACTGACACAAGACCAATCACATCGAGACTTAATTAACCAATCAGGTCAATAACCAGAGTACAATACAGATATCAATATTGACGTCTTTGTACCCGTCGCCGTCGTTGTCGCTTTATAAGCTCCCTTTTATAAACCTTCGCCACGGTAGTATAGGAACAGGAATAATTATAATTTTAATGTATAGATTTAGCCAGGGCTAAAAGCGAAGCTCTGGTTAATAATACGTGTAAACAAAAAAAATTAAATCGTGAAATGCTAAACGGGGGACGACAATGAAAATGGCTTCAAGATTAATAGATCTAATTACCAAAAAAACAAATTGCACGTGCAGCACACTTTTTCTCCTAATTAGCAAAAAACAAATTTGCGCGTGCAGCACGCTTTTTTGTCTTTCCCTTGCGCTTGTTTTGCACGACTACAACGCTGTTTTGTACGACTAAAACGTCAAACTTCCTAGTTACACACTATTTTTATGGAGAAATTGTCGTATGTGCTTACCCAATCTTTTGTTTCCAGTGTTCATGTTCGCTTTTATTTTTCACTGCCGCTCATTTTCACCTTGCTGGCCGCTAGCATTTCTCATTTTCTCACCGCCGCTTTGAATTTCCATGTTTTTCTTCCTACGAATTTTAAATAACGCGCTCAAGCTCTTTCTCTGTTATCCACGTTATTGTACACATAAAAAATAACGGCGAAAAAGACACGTCTTTTTTCTTTCTAAAAGTCCGGGCGGCCATGTGATTTCCTTCCAAATAAAACCTTGAGTTGCATTTGGGTTCCCATACCTGTTGATTGAGTTATTTTACATTGGTATGCCTGTGGTGCGGACGGACGGTCGCTCGCTCGATCGCTCGCTCGGTGTACGGTCACGTGATTACCAAATTTTCTGGGATGGGTAGATTACCACATTTCCTTAGCTATGGGGCTCCGCCCACGCGCGCGCTTCGCGCCGCTATAACAATAGAAAAATGAAGATGATGATAACAATAACAATAATAATGATAATAATAATAGCACGATTTTCTAAGATACAAATTCATTTAAAATCTATTAAGAAAGTAAAACAGAGGATCAGTCTTGAAGGAAGGCGTTTGGCTCGTTTTGAAGTCTTGATCGCTCATTTTTTATGTGTAAAAATCACTATTTCATTTTTTCTTACTTCAGAATGATTTTTTGACAGCTTTCTGTATATGAAACAACAGCAGGGTGCTTAAACATAATGCCTACAAACAGGTGCGCAATAAAATTTTGGTCCTGATATCATTAGTCATTACCTCCATGGTTTACAACTTCCTGTGCCATCATCACAGCTGGGAACATGATAAAGGAACTGATAACTATCAATGTTGTCATGTCAGCCATCGCCCAACCTTGTAAAAATAAAATAATATTGAATAATATTTATCGACATTTAAAAATGTCGATGAATTTCGTTGGTGAAGGAGAACCGATGCATAACCACGAGCCCGGTGGGATGAGGAGGCCCTGGAAATTGCGGTGGGGCTGTGCGCCGTAATATAATTCTTAAATCATAGCATAGCTATAATATAACAGGGATAACTATATGGTCCTATCAGTAAGTTATATAGGATAATAACCCGGGGACAACTTAGATAAAGAAGTACCCCCACAAAATTTATCCGATCGCAGACCATATTCTTGAGTTTATTGGATCGCGCCAAAGTCAATGTCAAAAGCCCTGCATTCAAGCTAACTAAGAAAAACCGCGATTCAACAACAACCAAAAAACGAAATATAAGACAGTTTTTTTATCTCCCCGATATCGATGTATTTTTAGAGAAAGATCCAAGCAGCTGCAGGCTCAAATACGTTTGATGTTACTACAATTTTCAGAGCTATTTCCAGTCAATAACCCCCTTTAATTCACTTAACATTAAATGTATATCGTACCATAGATGCGGAAGCCGTGAAATAGAGAAATCAAAATTGGTCATCTATAGGCTAACTATAAGTACTAACCCTACTGATCCACCAGGCATGCAGTGTAGCTGAGTGTATGAGGTCAGACTGAACCCGAGTTTCTCGTTACGCAGATTAATTGATAGCGGAGCTCTGGTGCGCCTGCGGAGCACCATGGGTAAGTAAATCTACCCATCCCAGAAAATTTGGTAATCACGTGACCGTACACCGCCCGCCCGCGCGCCCGTCCGTCCGCACTACAGGGTACCCAGTGTTTAATCCTCACACTTTCTTGCCAGTTTGGAAGCACAGGAAGACTGATATTGCACACATATATTGTAGATCAATGTTGTGATCAATTGACAGGTGTTAAAATAGGGTATCCGCTGACCAGTATCACCTGACCTTATCGCGGGCTCAGGTGTCGACCCATCGAGGTCGAATATCTTTTTGAAGTTATCCGCTGACAAGTTACTAGTTTTCAAATGATCGCATGCTCAAGTTTATTTTTTTTTAATTCATATGAAATATGTTGTGTTTTGTATGTGCCGCACAATTAAAATGTTGATTTCAAACTGACCTCGGAAGTTCTGTTACCAATTAATCATAACTTTAACAAAATTTGTGATATAATAGGCTATTTTTTACATCAAAACACAAGAAATTCGGTATTTTGTTTTGCTAGCATTGAAAAAAAAAGCCATTTAAGCGCGCGCTTGATGGCGCGTACTGTCCAATTACTTAGGCATGACGCGTACTGTCCTATTAAACTGTCCAATTAAGGCTGAAATCAGGGCAGTTGATAGCCAATCAGATTTTACAATTTTGTTATAGTTATGATTACACATCGTTATAAGACCATTGAATAAAAAATAAACATAATAAATTCTTTATTATGTTGAAGCGTTTAACTCTATTAATCATAATTTAAACAGTCGACTTTGGCGCTTGTCAAAAGTGAGAACCGGCTAACCCGCGCGTATAGGTGATTTTGGAAATTTTTTTAACGGTTTCGCTAAAAGCCCACACGTGCTTCGATCGTCCTGAATATTGAGTGAGTGCAATTTGTTTTGCAAAATTGTGAAATACTGCATTGTGTTCGAGGTCTGTATGATAAAAACAGCGCCACATGGTACTGTTTCACCTCAGATGTGATGTATAAAAAGTATAAAAGGTTGGGTTACACGTCCCCAGACTTGTTGCCAGGATTTTGTAAAGTAAACTTGTCGAACGCAAAAAATTCGGCCTGATTTGTTTTCCAAGAATTTGTTTTCCAGGACTAATCTACTGTGATCAAGAGCCCGCGCTCTTAAATGTGATCGAAGATGATTGCTATTTTTTGGGTGTACATATAAGGCTATCAACTCGATGTAAGATCAAGTTCACTCTTAGCTTGGACTGTTCGCAAATTACTTTTCTCTAAAATCACTTAACCTTTCCCTCAAAAGTCACATGAATGTGCTCTAAAGTTAACTAAATTGTGGAAAACAAGTTTATTGTTTGATTTAAATTATAAATTCGAGTTAATATATAGGAGCTTCGCTTTTAGCCCTGGCTAAATCTATATATTACATCAGTAGAGTCTGCTAACTTGCATGTTGTTGCCATAAACTTTCAATGATTTTTGTTCTGTATTCAAAGCAAAAATTCCATGCAATAGCCGGTGGTTTTCGTTTATTTTATAGAGGGAGCGCAAAATTATTGTCGGTGATGGGGAAACAAGTGGTTTTTCTCTGTCAAAAATGGCTAAAATCAGCACTTTCCAAACGCAATCCAATAACGCACTGAACAGTCTCTGAGAACTGAGAAAAATGCGATAAAATAGTAATAATATTACACAAACATTTTAAGTGAAATTCTGAATGGACAGAGTCATAAATAAGAGTGCTTTTAGGTACCAACTCTTAAGCAATGAACCTGCCAAATAACAGAAATAAACTGGTCTACAAGGAATAACCTTACAGCCGTATTTAAAAACCAACAAAGGAAAAGTTTATTTGCTGGCTCTTTCTCAGTCGTATACATGCTAGCCTTCCACGCTGGCGTTTTTAGGGGAGCTCGTTTTTCATCCCTCCACACAAACGCCTGCTTAGCCGGAAACAACATTCCTTTCCCATTGCTTTATTTGCGTGGTAAGTGACCAATAAACAGTTGTGCAATAAGGTGTTTACAGGCTAAACGCGACTAAAACGTGACCCTACAGTTACCGTTTTCCTTCTTTTCTTTCCTTCGTTAAGTTTATGAAGTGCATGAAGTATTCTAAAATTTGATTAAATTTTATTTTTGCCGCTCTGAATCTAACATTTATTGGAGGTTAGAAAGTTTTTCCAGTGTTTATACAGATCGAGTAATTATCAGATTACCTTGCGGTCAAGGTTGACTTTCCAGAATTTGGAAAGTACAATGTGATTGGCTAGCATGGGAAAGGAATGTTGTCTTCGGTTGAGCAGGCGTTTGTGGGGAGGGATGAAAAACGAGTTCCCCTAAAAACGCCTGCGTGGGAGGCTATATACATGCATGCATCCTACATGAAATAAACAAAAACTAGACAACTGATGCGCTTGAAACGTTGTGTAATATATCAGACAGTTACTGGATCGAATTAGAAGAAAACAAAATTTTTGAGGACAAAGTCGTAAATAGATGAGTGCTTCTATGAACCAACTCTTGCAAGCTATGAATCGGCCACATGAAGGTGCTCTATATTGGGATAACCTTGCAGTCTAGATAGCATTAAAGAAAATATATTTACTGACTCGCATATTAGCCCGCGTCGTAGACGTTCTAGATGAACGAATCGTTTAGATGAGTGCGTGGGGCGGCTGCAACGCAGGCTATCGTATATGCGACGGTCAAAAAAGAAAAAGAACTTTAAAAAATATATGCCAAATGATGCGTAATTTGAAACACAGTCCCCACTTTTTGAAGAAAAAAAAAAGAAACGAAAAGAAATACACATTTTCAAATAAAAGGAATCTTTGATGGAGTAAGAATATTCGACTGGCAGACCTCGCCGAAAGCATCCAAATTGATGATTGGTCCGTTTCGATCCTATATCATATGGTGATCCTCACTGAAAACGACTATCTTTACAAAACGCAATAGCACCCAGCGACTAAATTCTGTAAAATAACTGTTCGAAGGAGCAAATATTGCCTAGAAATTTCTAATGAGAAGAGCTAAAAATGTCTGGATAACCGTTCCATGTTTTCACACTTAAATATCAAGATACTGCAGAGCATGATAAATGAAATTGTCCGATCTGCAAGCTTCTACTGGTAAATCCGCAACCATCGCAGCAGGAAGAGGTCAATTTCGGCAGCTCGAAGGTTAAAACCGTCTGAAACATGGCTCCATTTCGTGACAATGAATAAAGAAAGGTTCTAAACAGTCGCAAGGAGAAAACGGACAAGCTTTTGAACTAAATGAAACACGCGAAAATTGTGATGCTGCTGTGCACGGTTACACCTTTTTGTTACTAACTCCTTTCTCGTTTGTTGAACTATTTAAAAAAATGATTGATGAGTTGCAACTGTATTAAAAAATATTGAGTCGGCACCAGGTAAACCATTTTTAGAGTCTACAACCCCACAACCTCCGCCCCCCTCCCCCAACTTCACTTCAAAAGAGGTGGATCGGGCCCCTGCACTTTGAAAACTGCCCCGCGTGCCCTGGATAGATCAGGCAATTATTAAATTAAAAGGAAACAAAATTTAATAGCACAAAAAAAATACCGAGATGAAAAGAGTTAGAAGATACAATTTGAATTTATCGTATTCGAAAAACACTATTTAAAAATACTGTTTCATCACTCTTTCCGTCAAGGATATATAGTATTCCGTGATTCAAACTTCTGCTCTGTTTCACATCAGTCAAACTGTATAAATTTAGCTCCAAATAAAGAACTTAAAACCTGATAAAAAGATGAGGTAAGTAGTACTCCTGTAAAGATGGGATAGAACAGTTTGCGGACGAAAAAGCACGTAGTTTGTACTGAAAAGCACGACAACACAACCAAAGGGCTCAGTTACATGTTGCAATAGGGGAAACGCGCCATCTTTCGATGCTATACAAAGAAAAACTGGTTTTGTTCAAGATTTCGGTCAACACAGTCTTCGCACATATTTTTAAGGCACAGTAAAACCTCATGCTAGGTGGATTTAAAATGTAAGTGAAAAATACAGTGAAGGCTTTCAAAGTTGACCGTCACAACCAGCAAATTCCTATTTCTTATGAGACTGATAAACAATTCTCATTTCCAATCCCATGGTCCGCCACTTTTTAAACAGTTAACTATACTTCAATGACTTTATATTTCGTTCTTATAAACTTATATGTTTATTATTGTTTATGATTTTTGTGAATCATATGCTGCCTGGAGTATATTTCAAAGTTATTTTAAGCCTGTTTCTAAAGATTCATTTCTTTTATATTAGAGATGCCCACTGCAATTATTTTCTTCCCAAATTATGGCGAATTTTCTGTTCGCTTTACTGGAAATGCTCAGTCGTTGCTACTGGAAAGAGTGAATAAATAAAAACAGTACCTTCGTACGAGACAATTTATAGGAAAATTAAGCCGACTATTACAACTGTCAAACTATCTTTGATCTACTTCTGGCGCTTTTGATCATTTTAATGTCTAAAGGCGCTATATTAAGTGAATAAATTATTATTATTATTATTATTATTATTATTATTATTATCATTATTATCTTTTATAGTTTCTGTTGTCTACATGCCTGTCTCACGAAATGCAAATACTTATTGTTTTCATTAATGTCTGTTTCTTTCATTGGAAAGAGAAATAACCTGACTTGACCTGGTACGACTTCACTCACTCAAACTTAACCAGTCGCAATTCTAATTCACTGATGAGCCGTGACGTACCTTACATAAAAGTAAATACTCCAATGTTGTTTGGCTTTACAAAGGTAACTCACAATTTCAAATGACCACTTTCACCCAAAGTTAAAATGGCCCCGTCAGTCCAAGTCGCAAATTCAACTCGTTCTCTAGCAATTTACAACTCGTTGGCCTACGTACTAAGGATTAAGCATTTCTGGGGAGAAAAAGCTAGCTAGAGAGAAGCGGAAAAGGTCTTTTAAGTCCTGACCCTAACAGGTGAATATTTCACAAACGGCGCACTTGTTGCCGTTGGACATGAATATGTTCTCTGTCAGGATGATCAAAATTGATAGATGATTACGAAATATTGTAGTTACAAACATCTCTATCTGCCATTCTTGTTAAAAAGTTTTATATCGTACGTACCTCAAATTTTTAAGCTCCTTTGATCGGTTACATGTTTACCAACTTTTGGTTTCAAAAAGCTTCTTGATTCTAAGCAAACTTGTCTGGGTAGGTTGCTAATGAAGATGTTTTATAGATTACGTGAATGGTTTGGTCAATAAAGCAAACAAAATTTAAAGCAATTAAAACTCAAAGATAACGTTCAACACAGGATATGTTTAAATATTTTTTTTTAGGAACGTCAAAGAGCCCCAAATTAGAACAATTAGAGACATTACTGAGAAACTTAAACGCAAAAATTCAATAATGTTTGTCAGACCGGTGGCGCCAGGAATTAATTTTAATTATCGCTTATATGTTGATAAAATGTTTGACCAAAAACAGCAGACAATAATCTCATTTTTCAGTGTTACTGACGTTGGCAGTACGGAGTACCATTTAAAAACGCCAAAATATCTATTTGTAGTTATTACTCACTATTTTCCGATCCTGTCCATAAATTGTTAAATTCCGCCATCTGGTCGCAAAAAGACAATTGCAGTTTACTTTAACAAATACATAGATTATGAAACTTTCTGATTGATACAGAATTTCTTGTTTTTCCCTTTTTCTTTTAATTCAACTCCCTTTCTAGGAACGACACGCTTGACCCGTTCTGTTATATGATCTCTTGGCTCATATTTATTTAATGAATGACGATGATCGCTCGATTCTCGCTAATCGATGATGCATGTGCAAGTTAAAAGCCGTTTTTAGATCTCTCCTGGTTTAGCAGTTTCCAGGTGCCTGACACTGTTTTCTCAATGAAGTGTAACATATCAATCCATTAGAGAGTTTTAGATTCACCTTTACGGAAAGCGACAAGACGAAGTTCTCTCTCTACTTGTCGTTTACTGTTTATAATACAAAAACTAGTAGCTAATTCATGCTAGATTCATCCATATGAAGTACCGTAAAATTCAAAAATAAGCCCCTCCATGTATAAGCCCCTCCAAATAGAAGCCCCCCAAACCGGTAACGCAAAAAACCCTCCGTTAAATCGCCCCTCCAAACATAAGCCCCCCGGGGGCTTGTACTTGGAAAATTGCCCTAAAGTACAAAGTAAAACAAAGCAAAAACGGTAAATTTCCTTCCAACTATAAGGCTAGCCCAATCGATTTTGAAACGCAAATT
The DNA here is from genome assembly GCF_958299795.1 of Porites lutea. Lineage (NCBI taxonomy): Eukaryota > Metazoa > Cnidaria > Anthozoa > Scleractinia > Poritidae > Porites > Porites lutea. The sequence goes on along the minus strand of NC_133207.1, from coordinate 32,105,361 downwards.
TCCCTCCGTATATAAGCCCCCTCCGAATATAAGCCCCTCCAAAAATAAGCCCCTCAAAAAGGGCCTTTGAAAAATATAAGCCCCGGGGCTTATTTTCGGAATTTTACGGTATTTCTGCTCATTTCTGAATATGAGAAATTGTCACCTTGAATTTGCCGTATGGCGACTTTACCGTAAACATGAATCTAAGGCTTTGTTGACACTATACTGGAAAGCTTAAAACTTAAAAGCTATCCAGTATGATATGAATATCTATCCGATGTGACTCTTCATTTTAGAGATCGGCGCTGCGCAGCTTCGCTCCGTTCCAGAAATCGCGCCAAAATCCCTATTCTTATGTGTGTAAACAGAAGCTCTATCCGGTATGGTTTTCGTGCCGGCGCAAAAGCTGTCCGGTACAGTATGAACACCTTTCCGATATGCAACTCTCCACTTTAGAGACTGACGCGGTGCAGCTTCGCTCCGTTACAGAAATCGCGCCGAAATCCCCGTTCTTACGTGTGAACAGAAGCCCTATCCTGTATAGTTTTCGCGCCGGCGCAAAAGCTACCCGGCATAGTGTCAACATTTTCTTAAACTCACTTATATTATCACGCTTTTAAAAAGTCGGTCCCAGCGGTGACCAGTTTTGAGGATCGCGGAAGAAAAGAGAGTTCGACAGAGTTCCCAAACCAACACCCCAAAAATTAAAAAAAAAAGGGTTAGAGAGATAAGTTGTATTGGAATACGTATACCAATGAAATGTCGATCTTAAGGAAGAAAAGCCACTGGACTTTGAAAGTTTTTTATCTGCACATGGATGGATTGTTTTCAATTAAGATAAAAGTCAGTTATAACGCGGATATTTTCTTAATGCGTTATCGGCTTATTCATGATTGGTTGCTTACTCAGGCCACTTAAGGCATGACTATGTAATTAAATACGCATATTTTGATAAAATGCTATTTAGCTTAGAACGGTTTGCTTTTATCAATGATCCTGAAAATTGAACTACAAATGTAGCTTAATGGCCTTAGCAATATGAGTGCATTTTAGAAGCTCAAATTTTCGTCACGTGACTGATAATTGAGAATTAACGGTCAAAATATTTACTCTAAAATGGGGAAAGGATAATGAAAGAGCAACAAGTTCTTTTAGGTACATTTCAGAGGCTATTAACGTTAACGTGCTTACGTTATATAGGAATCGGTAAATAAAGGGAAAAGGGTCACGTGACTTATTAATAGGATAAATAACATTTCCAATCATACAAGGCGAATTTACGATTTACACTGTTTAGGTAACACTTTGGTAGTGAAAATTCCTAAGATTAAGGTTTGCAACCCTTCCCCGTTAAGGAAATCGTGTTTTGTGACGTCATTGACGAAGCGATGTCACGTGTTATTTGGAATCACGTTTCACGTGATTTTTTCGTTGAGACACATTTGTAGTTCACTTTTCAGGAGCACTGATGGAGGCAAACCATTCTAAAGAGCATTTACTAAAATATGCATATTTAATTAGGTAGTCATGCCGTAAGTGGCCTGAGTATTTTGACGCTATCGCGGTTTTGACTTTTTTTTTCATGGGGTGGATTGAACAGTATGGTAAACTAGCGTCATTTTTTTATGCGTCTGTCCTGTTGCCGTTGATAAATTAACTGTGTCATAAACTTTGACAACGTTACGACGAAATTTAACATCTTTAAGAAAACACCACGCCCAAACTAAAGTGACGTCATTTTAGAAACAAAAATCAAAGAGAGCAATATTAATCTCAAGTCGAGGGAAAAGATTACCCAAGCAAAATTCATACAATTTATGAATTTTATATTCTACAAATGAGGTAATTATTATTTTATAAGTAAGGTTATTGTCGTCAGCAGCATTGGCAAAGATGCTTGAGATAGCGTGTCAGCGATAACTAGGGTGAAGCCCTTGCGATCCTTTACCCTGAAGCTGTACAGCATGCTTTGCAGATGACGGGGAGCAAGTGCAAGGGAACGATTGAAAATCGCCTCCAAGGGCTTATGATTGGTATGTACTGTGATGTCTCCTTTGCAAAAAGCAATTGATCGAACTCCTTAAAGGTATGGACGATAGTCAGGCTCTCTTTCTCAATCAATTTTATGCGTATTTCTGTTCTGTGGGCTCGCAGTAGAGAACTTAAACTGTAGGCAACAGTTTGTCACTCAATTTAAGAAATGTTTGGTGACACTAGATTCGATTCTCTCAGTGCTATTTAATCCCCGGGTCGACGGCCCGGCGCAATTTCCACTCTTCTTTTCCCCCACGTTTATTTACAGGTTAGGAATTTTTGTTACAGCAAGGGTTATGTTCTGCTGCCCTTTTTACTGTCAGCCCACTTCAGCTATAAACAGCAAGGGGTTAAAGCCGTATGCCCAGCCTTTACCCATAGGAATAACTTTTATCGGGATCAAGCACTACTACAATGATGTGCCCGACAGAATGGCCTGATAGAAGGTGACGGCCGTACGCCCATGAATGACAGAGACATGGGAAAACAGAGAAAAAGTGTTTTTTTTAGCAATGCGTTTATTCAACTTAATTTCTACAATTTCTACCTGTTTCTATAAGCGTTTTAAAATCCACTGATTTTTGTCGGGCGTGAACTGCAACCAGGTTGTTTGATACTCATTGCACCAAGATGTAGCCCATGGCTCTAATAGCTCTACCGCCATTATCTGGATGTTTTGAAAGTTTTTCTTATTCTGGGCAATCTGAGGTGCGCTCAGGAACGATGACTACGTGTTGCGTGGTGAACGAGAACATGGACCAGTCAGGGGATCCGGGTAATCAATATTGCATGACAAAACATGACTCTTCCTACCCTCAGATAGTCTACTGTTTGCACGTGAGCGGTGTTTGGAATTATCCAATGGATGAGCGTATATAAAATGATCGCGTTCACCACGCAACACAGAGGCATCGAGGTTCCTGAGCGCACGTCAGATTGCCCAGAACCAAACATTTTCAAAAAAATTTCCCTCAAAACACAACGCAATGCCCATGACGAGGGGACAAGTTAAGAGACTGACCTGGCCTTATGGATTTGGCGCTCTCATAATGGTGAATCGGTGCGCGATTCTTTGATGCGGGAGAGATTTGTAAGCTAAGACTGCACACAGTCACCTGCCTTGCTTCGCTTTATGTAGGAAAACAACACCGAACAAACAACAAGCGGGAAAACAGTATAAAGTGGCCATGAATTGAGCCCAGGTTACACAGAAAAATCAACAACAGACACAAGTTTCCGTAAGTATAATTTATTCCTATATTTAGGCCTATATTTCTACGTTTGAATAACTATATTAAATTTCTCATACAAAGTCTTTAAATCGTTCATAATATGCAAACCAGTATCGAAACTAGCGGTAATTTATGCATCGAGTTTGGGTCGCCTGTAGTTAAAAAAGGAAAAAATGGTGTACGAGACGTACATTTAATGTCGCGCTGTATTCACTTTGAGTAGAAACCAACTAGCATACTATCTCGACCTCTGCAATGTGACTGGCTAACATACTCACTATCTACTGATACGTAGTGAGAAGCGCGTCGGTATTATGAGCAAAAACAAATAGAGATCGGCGTGGCCCAACTTTGTTTATCGAAATCGCGCCGAAATCCCCGTTGTTATGTGTGAACAGAAGCCCTAGTGTCCGGTATGATTTTCGTGCCGGCGCGAAAGCTGTCCAGTATTGTGTGAACATAGCCTAAGTTTCGATAACATGGGAAAAGATTCCATAATCTGAACTAGCCATGAATTCTTTATTTATTATCCGTAGGCTTTAGTTTGATTCTGTCAACAGGTTGTTTTGGATGTTATGGCTTACTTCCCATAAAAATTGAATTATTTATACTGTTGTCGTTAGTAGTGGTGTGCCAGCATTTTGGGCCTTTTTAAGTACCAGGTAAGTGCCAGCCAAATTGTGACTCATAAATAAAATGCGCGGGAAACTTTTTTAATTTATGCTAAACATGTTCAGGCAAGTACTAGTAATGACGTCACGACACCATAAGGGGGCCTGTCGACGTCTATTTGACAGTTTAGCAAGCCCATTGTGTTTTGAACATAAAAGCCCCCATGGCAAGTACTAGTAATGACGCCACGATACCATAGTGTCGATGTCCACTTGACAATTTATAGTAAGCCCATTGTTCTTTGAACATAAAAGCCCCCACCTTTTAAGTCAAAAAGGCCATTTTAAAGGTAAATTTTCGTAAAAGAGATTACGAGTTCCTTAGGATTTCACCGACAACGTACGTTATTTTCTTTTAATGGCTTTCACCACTCATTGCGATATTAAAGCACGTTTTATTTCCTGCCGCTTTCATTGTCTAACAGTTGTTAAATTTTTCCGGATAACTGATTCTTGGTGCGCAAATTATGCAAAGTCATGAGTGTACAACATAACCAATTCTACACAAATTCAAAAAAAAAACTATTTATTTCAACTTCAACTTCAACTTTAACTTCAACTTCAACTTTATTTCATAAGACTATTGGTTACAATAGACTGCCCCGCAACATAGCAGTTGCTAATCTAGGCGGACCAGTTAAAAGAAAAATAAATTGAAAGGAAAAGGAAGGAAAACTACAATTTTAAGTTACAATAAATAATATTCTATCACAGTTTTATTTTAATTACATTAAATCTGAACAAGCAAACAAACAAATACTTTAATACAGAAATCACCAAACAATTAATCGAACTTTTTCAACTATTAAGGGCGTCTCAATATAGTCATCTTCTCTTTTTAAGATATCCGAAAGCAATCTGTGAAGTACTTTCCTAAATTTCTTTTTAGGAAAATCTCTAATATGACAAAGCATTTCATTCCAAAGTTTTACACCAAAGCGAGACAAGGAGTTTTTGTGTATTTCCAGCTTTGAGCTTTGACGTGAAAGTTACCTGAACTAGATGATCTTGTATAGTATGAATGAATTGTTGAGGTTTTTTCAAATAAATTGAGCAGATTTGTTAGCGAATTGTTGTTGTTAATATCGTACATTAGATTAGCCACAGTTTTATAATACATAAATGACACTGGTAATATGCCAGCGTCGATAAATAGAGGAATTGCGTGTTCACGTATATCCGTAAAATACATCATGCGAAGCACTTTCTTCTGGAGAATTAAAATTTTATTGAGGGACGTCTTGGATGCCTGACCCCAGGCAGCAAGACCATAGTTTAGGTGAGGGTGGATTAATGTTTGGTAAATATATAACAGTATATGACGGGGTATGGAGTGCCGAAGTTTTGAAATTAGTCCAACGGTTTTACTGATTTTTGCCGTAATGGCGTCAATGTGATATTTCCAAGCAATATTTCAACTTTCATTACCTCATAACTCCAATAAAAAAAATCAATCATCTTCTTCTTCGCCCATGGAGAACTTGTAAGGTTTGATTCGAAATTTCTTACGGCCGAGTCTGTTTCTTGTGTTTGTCATGAGCACCATTAACGTATCATCCAAATATGATGGTAGGATGGAAGATGGAGGGTATGCGCATATTTCATCCGTACCAGAACAATTTTTTGAAGTTTTTTCTTGGGATTCTTATTTCTCGATCCGACGACAGAAAGTCAGCGGGGAACAGGCGTTCCGGGTGTTGCCGAGCAAAAATCTCAGATCACTGACGGCGTCAAAGTTAACATTCAAGGGAAAGCTGTCGCTAGACATAGCTGCCTGTAAGGGACCGCAATATGTTCCTTTCAATTCTTGCTCTTCCACCCTTTTCTGTCTGTTCTCAAACTCATTAATAATTCATAAAGAAAATTAAAGTTTAATGGATGTGTTGAAATCAGATGAAAAACTGCTCATTTTTGCATCCTTAATTTCTCCTTCTAAAATTGTTTTATTTAAGAAGTAATATCAAGCATTCGACACAGTGTTTCATCACCACAGTGTTTCATCACCAGATGAGGCACCTCGAAGTTCGTCAAAACTACTCCGCTGCGCGTTGTCGTATTTTTCAACTCTTTTCTCAGTGTTTCATCTGGTGATGAAACACTGCGTTTCACGCTTGATACGTTACTTCTTATATCGCATCCGCAAACCACTGAAAGGCGAGATGAATCAAAGATATCTCGTCTTATCCAAAGCCAAGGATAGCACTGAAGTCCACTGGTACAATAAATTATTAAGTTTGCTAAACGGTCGACCACTCTGCTCATGATTTCATAATTATAACTTTTCTTTTAGCTTAGTTATCTAAGGCTTTGTCCATGGTAACATAAATTGCAGACCCCTTATAGTAATGAAATGACCAAATACGTCTGGAGATATCAAAGTTCGAAAACATAAATCTCTCTTGTTGAACATCAAAGCGCTCATAAATCATTCGTCCATAAGGACCTACTTCTTCTTAAGAGTATGCCCTCCAATGGCGGCCATCCACTTTGTTGAAAAATCAAAGTGCCATAAAATATCTCCCTTAAATGCCTTTCCTCTCAAATTTAGGGTGTAAGATGATTTTATGTGCTCTGTCAGTTTTTGGCATCAGATCAAGATTCCAACTCACTGATTAAAGGAAGCATTGATCACGTGACCTCTTAATGCAAGGGGCCTATTTGGACCATTAGCTCAGGGCCCGCGCAGCAGTTGTTCAAGTGCGGGGGCTGCTTAATTCAAGTGCGTGGGGAATCGGAGATCTGGCTGTTAAAAGAATGCTGCGATCAACAGATTTAGTCTACCAAAGAAGAGCGAATTGAAATTATCGCTAAAAAACTGAATGTAATGTGTTTTCCATTTTTCGCTAAACAGTTTGAATTTTTTTCCTGCCGCTCTTTTCTAGCTTTCCAAGACCAGCGTGCCGATTCCTTGTTCATCAGTTTCGATCAATTCAATCTGGTCACTGGACTGGAGGGCTGATGGTATAGGTTGTCAGTTAAGACGTGTAGTGCTTAAACTGATCTAACCTTTAGAATGTCTACCTTACCTGTCACCATGAAAAACCTTTCGATTCACAAAACCCGCAAGATAAGGGCTGCATGGATTCAGTATATATAATTTGATCATCAGTTGAGTCCTTATTAGACCAAATCTAATACAAGAAGAAAGAAAGAACAATGAAAGAATACTGGCCCGTATAATTTCGAAGGTCGATAAACCCCATAAGTCGTGGGATCAGAACAGACCAATTAAATTTTTTTATTCCAGCGGAGAAAAACCTACTTATATTTTACGCCGGTATTTCATATCGAGAAAAAGGAGCGTTTGCAGCTAGGCTAAGGGAAGACTATTAATAACGGCGAATTTTTTTGCGCTTTGGGTGATTCCTGCTAAAATTAATTCAAGCGCCGAGTTTAGCCGCAATTTTATGGCGTTTATACAGTTGTTTCATAGGGTGCATGTAAGCTGGTGCATGCAATGAAATCTTTTATCACCTCAGGGGCACCTTACCATGACAGCGACTCTTTCGTGGACCTGTAGAATTTTAAAGACGCTGTTCAATTTGGGATTGTCGTTCTGGCTTTGGAAATCGATGAACCAACAACTACGAAAATCCGTGAATGTGGCGCAAAAGAAACGCAGATCAGTTTAATTTTAGTAATTATAGCGTCGTGTTTAATATTTGCGATAAACATTTGTGAATTTTTTCTTTACGAAAAGCTACTTTTAATGCGAGGGGATTATGTATTTTAATATGCAAGGGGGATAAGTCACTTATCTCCGTTTCATATTAATACATAATCCCCTCGAATCCTCTCATTTTAATGAGCTGTTCATAAGCCCCGCTCTTTCCTTCAAGCAATCAAAGCCGCACCCAGCTTTTCAGACAGTTGATTCGGGGGTTATGTAATATATTCCCTCCGAAAAGAACAAAGGAATCCGAGCTTATGTAAAAATAAGCAAACAAAGCTTATGTTGTCTTTGCATTACATTTAACGAAAAAGCCCGCCCTCAAATCACCTTGGCATCTTCAAGTAGGAAAATCAATAAGCACCGCGGCGCTCTTTCGAAATTTCCGACTTTTTTACAATTTTGTTTGTGCGAAACTTACTGACTGAAGTTCATACGCAGCCTTGCAGACTCAATTAATGGGAGTATCACGTACGTACTCTACGATAAATTTAAAATTGTTTATGGAGATACTTAAATTATTATCACTTTCATCACACTTATTTAAATACCATGCTGCTAAGAAGAAACGAAAGTTCAAACCTTGTTTTGTTTTGAACTTTCATTTCTTCTAAAGACGGGTTTTAAACTTAAATCAATATGCTTCAAGCTTACATCAGCAATGGTAATCAACATATTAAAAGGTCTGATTAGCAAAAATTAATAAGCGCTGCTACGTTGCTGGGAAATGCGGCACTCTCGCTTGAATGGGTTGAATGCAGGAGAAAAATATGTTTATTTGAAAGAGTGCCGAGGCGTTTATTTATTTTTCCTCTTCCCCTGTGCGACTCTTACTTGAGGTCGGGGCACTTTCTATTAAACGCAGTAAAACATTGAATTTTTCGAAAGGGCGCCGCGGCGCTTATTTGCTTTTTTATTTAAAAGATGCCAAGGAGAATTCGGGTGGCACTGTTTTGATTAAGTGCGTTTTTCCATCTGTGTTGTGCCAGAAAGTGTCGGGTTTGTGTCATGGAGTGTGTGTGCGCGTGTAATTTTTGGCGCTGGTAGCCGGGGAAGGGGATTGTGGGGATGCATCAAAGGGCTATTGATGAAAAATTCCAGGACTGTTCCCTGGAGAGAGGCGTATCTTGGTAAAAATATAAATGGATGATTGAGACAGAGGAAAACAGAACAAAAGGTTTTGTTTTGAGCAATGCTTTTATTCAATTTAATTTCCACAAATATTTGTTCACGCAAGAATTAAGCCTTCACTTAACCTACAGTTTCTATTTAGCATTGTAAAGGACACTGATCATTGACTATAAAGTCGAACAATATTTTTGACGTTGCATTTGTATACTCATTGCACCAGAATATAGCCCATCGCTTTAATGTTTTTGCCACCATTGTCTGGTTCATACCAGTACCAGGCCGTGTTTCCACAGGTGTTGTCAGCATAAGGATTACCACCAGTACCAAACCCAATTCTTGAGTCAGGGCTACCACAATTGTTGTTTTCGTTACTTATGATACCTATTCTTGCTCTGCTGTAGTGTCGCGCCGGGTAAGAATTGAACCCTTCTTTGTTACAATTTCTCTGCAGCGATGCCTGTTGGCCAATCAGTTTCTTCCAGGTGTGACGGCCCAGTGACGTCGAACGGTATTTTCCGTCAGCGATAAGGGAGTATAAGGAATTGGCTTGTTTGTTGATGACGATCGAATTAACTTGATGGCCGATCTTCATAGCGAGGCAGATCTTAGTGAATGGTGTGCTCCAGTAGGTGGGTAATTTTGTTTCTTGATAATCAAGCAGGGTCTTTCCCGCAGAGGGATTATGGTCCGTCTTGTTGGTCCACAATTTTGAATCGTACTTAAAGGTAATCTAAACAGATAAAGAATGATATATCGTCAATTAACAAACTGTTTTCACATGACATCACAGCAGTCACATTCTGCTCCAAAAGTTTGTAAGACTATCCAATTTGGCCTTCTGGGCCCTGGGGGTCAACTACATCCAACCTCCTCCCCCTCCCCAAGTAGTTTTGAGAATATCTAGGCTAAGACAATCAAACGCCTGGTAAGAATTAAAATAATGTAATAAATACCCCAGCCAGGTAAATGACATGACATGGCGAGATTCCTCTAAACATTTCGCTGTGATGATGGTCAATGGCTGCCATCTCGAAGTACTAGTGAGCCAGTGTGAAGAGGCTACATTATATGACTGGCCGTTTTACGCCCCGTCAAGATGAAGCGAATCCTGTAGTCTGTGCGAGAAACAATTTCCTTTTTGGCCATGTAATAAATCCTTGATTTACCAAATCTTCGGTCAAGAGGAATGGATACTGGGCTGGTTCTTTTTCGCGTTTTTATGGACCTCAACTCGGTCTCGGTTCATAAAAACGCAAATAAAAAGGAACTCAGCCAAAATCGAGCCAAATTAGCCTCATGGTTTGTCAGTAAAGCCCTATTCTTGTAAGAAACCTTCGCGGTAACATTTTTGCGAGCGGCACACAAGATTCTCCTCACGGGCTATCTGGGATCACCCACTTTTGCGCAACATTATTATGGTAGGAAATATGCCAAGAAGGGTAAAAATTAAATGAAATCAATTTCTGTACAAAACTTCTGCTCCATCATTGAAAAACTAACAATTCATCTGAAACTATCAACCTTTCAGGAAATAAACGTTTTGTTCGTTCGCTATTAAAAAAACTTTCCCCAAGGATTGCACTGGATTGAAATCACGCCCTTTGCCCCATTCATACCAAAGCTTAACATTTACCTAACAACTAATTTCAAACATGAGTCGGAATGGTTTACACAAAAGACTCCCATACTGTGCGGTCCAGTATTGATTGGCAATTTCCAATACCTGTACCCCCAGCCAAAAGCTGACGGTATGTTCGCTTCCTTTCAGCTAATTGTTTAAAAGCTGTTTAGTTACTTTCCTAAAACCAGCTCCGCTGTTCACTTACGTCCAGGATTGCAGTCTGTCGCAAAACTGATTTGCTAGCAATTCTCGGTCGCAATTTTAGCAAAAAATAGTTTAAAGGGAACTGCTGGAAGTTGATCGATGGGTCATTTAACAATTATTCCACGAGTGCGCGTTGGATATGAAATGGTAGTTTAGCCAACGAGGTGCGTAGCGCCGAGATGGCTGTAATCATCTCATATCCAACAAGGGCGAGTAGAATAATTGTTTTATCAAAAACGCCCACAAAAAAGTATCGAGAATTCTTCCCAACTTTATTTGTAAAAACAACCGATTTGTAGCTTAGTTGTTTTTAATTTTGAGCAGACGCGTACAGTTACCATATTTGGAGAGCATGGTATAATGGCTCATATACCATGATGGCTAAGCCAATCAGAGCACTAGAATTAAATTATCCAATGAGTCAGTTTTTAATAACAGGCATTAGTAAAATCCAACTAGTGGTCTATTATCAATGCTGCGTTCTGATTGGTTGAGCTGCTACTAGGTTATATGTTATGGCCTACTAGAAGCGAAAAGCGCGCGCTTTTTGGCGGCAAAAAAGGATTAACGTCTAGCTTTAACTAGCTAAAATTGTCTTATTCTCGATATTTTTGACCAACTAGTTGGCTTTTACTAAAACAATTATTCCTCTCGGCCTCAAGGCCTCTGAGTTAATAGCCCATTCGGCCTTCGGCCTCATGGGCTATTGACTCAGAGCCCGTTCGGGCTCGAGGAATAATTGTTAAATATACCATAGCATCGATCATGTATATTCAGTCCTACATCTTCCAAATATGGTAAACGACGGATGGTTATGAAGAAGAGTCGAGGGATTGGAGCCAATCATGAACGCGGGCGATAAATTATCAATGAATACTACTAATAGTAATAGTTGACACTGCAGCTAGCTCCGTTCTGTACATTGTTGGTCAATGGTATTCTTGCTCGTTGTGTAGCTCTTTGAAATATACCGATTCATAATGAAGATTTTCACACATATTCCATAGTGGGGGGGGGGGGGGGGGGGGGGCGGGGACAGGGGGGTGACAACCTCCCGCTTCCCGTACCCCGTTCTCACGCCTCCCGTACTTTTTTGTTCCTTTGTCTCCCGACTCCCGCCCTTTATTGTATTTTTCCCATCATCATGTAAATTAAAAAGATCAGAAGCCCGGGTTTAGTGTTAAAGCTGTAGGGTAATTTGCCAAAGATGAAAATTGTTACAAGTCAGTTTTCTTAGTTAAACTGAGTTTTCAATAACCTGGTTAGGTTTGACCACCGCTTCTGACATCCCAGTACAGCGACAATAGTCTCAGTCCACTGTGCAGTGTAATAGCTATTGCAGTTATCAAAGATGCATTAACATGCATTTAGGAATCCCGAAATTACGGGTATCATGCCAAAATGAAGTCGAAGGGCCAAACGTTACGGTAGAGTTCAGTACTCCTGTCTAGTTCATAGCGTCTTATTGTACTAATTGCATATCTACCGCGGTTAGTTTTCGTTATTTTTCGTAAGTAGTCGTAAGCTATAAAAACTGACTTCAACGAGACAATAATTGCATGTTCGTTAACCGTTTGCATTTTAAAGCGTTCAGTCAAGTGCTGGTGGAGTATTATTGTTTGCTGGTTATCAAATCTCAAACCTATTCATATTTGCTCGAGAAGTTGTATCTTTCATCAAACATCGGCGGGGAGGTTTAACGGTTATACATACATTTTTACATCGGAATGATGCATCTATGTCCGATTTTAACAAGAAGTATTTGAAGAAACGAATGCTCTGCTCTTATTGGCTTATTACAAGTTAAATGACACAAGTTTGCACCACGCCGTAAAATCTTTAGTGTTTTGCAAACTACAATCGTACGGAGCGAGCTCCCAGGAAGGTCTTCCATGTACGGATTTTTCCACACCACACCGAAAAATACTTAGACCGATTAAAATGGTCTTTGACGACATTTTACCTGCGAGAGAGGTCAAACAGACGAGACACTGACATGACTTACACAGTCGACACATGTGTACATGTGTCACGCCACCTCATTCATGAGGACTCGTGACCTATGATGTAACCGACTTGGAAAGGTTTCCAATTTCAGCGGAAAATGCTCTTTTTTCTATCCCAAGTGCGAATTTACACAACAGCCAATCACATAGCGCGAATGTGTTCTGCGTGGTTGACCCACGCTGAGAGCCACGCGTTCTTCACGAAATGACGCAGAACAAAATGGGGGAAGACGCGGAGAGCGATTTTGCTATTCCTTTTGTCGACGAAAACGACTACAGCGAGATTTCTGCGAAAGCTGTGTCAGCGAAACCGAAATTAAAAAAGAATCGCCCTTCCTCTCTTGTATAGAGCTAACAGTAGAGCAGGGAAATCCTTAACCCACTGAATATTCTCTCAGGATCATTTATAATTTACAGTTTGAAGAGAGCAATTTCTGGTTTGATGTTTATTTTTTTCAGTCTTTATAGCGATTATTCCTACCCACTTACTTTGTCAATTGTAGGCGAACCCTCCTAAAGCTGAATTTCAAGGGACCATATTCAAGCTCAGAAAGAGAAATAAAATTTCGTCGTTGCTTATTTACGTCCTCCATAAAACGCGAAATTAGGCATTTTCACGTCGTAGTCGTGCAAAAACGGGAAAGAAATGAACAAAAAAAGTGTGTTGCACGTGCGAAGTTGTTGTTTTGCTAATTAAACCTATTGTTTTTTTTGACGTTCTAGTTGTCGTCCGCGTCGTTGGATCTTAAACTCCCTGAATTGTACAAACGACCGGTTTCAATAGACCGGCGAAATTTCTCATTTTATTAAAGCACTGAGGTTACAACAACTTCGAGTTAAACTGATTTCACGGGTTGTCAAAGAGTCCAGCGATTCCGTTTTCCCATGTGAGCGCCGACTCATTTCGCTTCAATATTCAGGAATGCTCTCGATCTTTTTACGCTTTCATTGCCTCTCGCCCGACATGTTTTGCACGTGCGTTTGGTCATGCGAAACCTCCACGAAACATCCACGCCTCGCGCGAGGTAACTTTATCCCGATTCTAAAAATAACTCGAGACGAATTACCTATGGAATAGGGTGTATATGAGGGATGCCCTCTCTGTCCCCTTTATAGTCTCTTGATGGAAGTCAAGAAACGTTGTTGGGTTCGTTTTTTTGACTGGATGATGAGCAGTAACAATTAACGAAAGCTTGCCTTTTGGAATTTCTCTCCCGCTTCCCGCCATCATAGAGATCCCGCTTCCCGCCCTTTCTTCTCCCGTCTCCCGTACCCCTCCCGCCCCCTGTTCTCCCGGGCTCCCGCCCCCCTGTCCCCCTCCACTCCATACAATAGGTGAGATAAATACAGGGAACGCAAGGTTCCATGCACAGTTTCAGTTCGATTTACACAGCTTTGATCAAAACATTCTCAGTTTCGAGAATAGTTCATTCTAAACCATAGGAAAAGATTTAATTAGAAGTTGAATTTTTCGCTATTTCTCTTTCACTTTTTACATTCAGTTCATTTTATTTGCCGGAAAGTGAGCCTTCAACAATTAAAGGGCGTTTGAACAATTCACGCTAGTACATTCTAGTCTTATTTTAAACTTTATAACGGAAGGACATCTGTGAGCAGGGAATAAGTCAGCACAGAATTTGATTGTCGGCGAATTTCTGTAATCGTCCATCGTTCTGCTAGTGATAAGCTAGCCGTTGTTCACTCGTCTTGCTTGTTTGGGGCTGAGTCTTATTCCGGTCAAAGAGAGAGAAAGAGTGTCTGGCAAGGTTTCCAATCAAAAAATTGTGAACTCGTGTCTGGCAAACTCTTCATATATATACACAGTTATACGCACCTTAGAACTTCATCTGCGCTTAACGAGTGTCTTTTGGTCCATAACTTTCAAAACAACTGCTCCACAGAATGTCACTGATAACCCGTAACGCAAAAGAGTATCGAAGTATGACTGCACAATTGAAATGTTACAAAATCTACCTAACCGGTCCCCTCACGATTTTCTGTCTTTACGTCATCCTAACCATTTCGTACTTGCGGGCGCAAACAATAGAAACGTCATCATTACCTACCGATTCCTCGCTGCCCCTGTTCAAGCAAGTCGAGATTTTTTCTGACACACTGACTGTATATTCCAACCGTAAGTACTTTACTTAATATACGCGCTAGTTACTAGAGTGCCTCCTCGGGATTTCGCCTTCTGGGCGAAATCCCCGAGGGGGCAAAAATTATTCCATCGCTGCTGCTACCTTTTCGCCATCGATCTTCATGACGAGCGTCCATCCACCTCCTCCGCATTCTCCAAGCTCAGCAGCTTCCATTTGACAGTACACAGGAATTCGTTTAGACTCCACATTCAGTAAGTAGGCTTTGTTTTCACGCTTCCTAGTAAATATATATTTATATAATGATATATTTTTGAGGCACTGCATGAAATCAAGCAAGATTTGTTTTCTCTGCATGTTTTAGTAAGTGACCGTCCTCATATTGCGGGTTTTCAATGTGACGTCATTCAAAACAGATTTAAAAAAATGAAAACCGTTCAAAAGATAAAATCCAGAATCTGGGAAATGAAAGGAGGTAAATATGCAAAGACCCTTGCCAAGATTCAGGTCAGAGCCGGAATATTTAATATACGAGATATCGGAAGAAATGTTTTACCCAAATTTATAGACTGATTTGTATGGAGACGCCATACTGGTGCCCATCCGGATGAGCACCAACATGGCGGACGGAAACCAACAGAAACATCTGTTACCGAGTTTTGCTACAAAAGCGTGAATTTATTCTTCGAGGAACTCATAAACATTAAAGTAATACTTTTTCTAATACATGAAATATTAGATGGCAAAATTTCCTGAAATAAGTCATTTTTTTCACCTACAATGACAGCTCTCTTGGCTGTCATGTAAATGCCGCGTCACGCAAAAGCTTAGAAATTCAAGCGTACTCTATCACAAAACCAAGAACCCTTTTGAAGCGAAAATTTTTATGAAAATTAGTTTTCAGCTGCTCTAATACATCGTAAAAGTAAAATCTCCGTAGGATCGATAGTTTTGTAGTTTGAATTTTAGCAGCAGTAGAAAGGATAGTTAGGCCGTTGAAGCCAGCAAAGTGATAATTGACAGTAAATGTAAAAGTTTTCAGATGTAATGCAGATGAACCACAAGAGTAATAAGGCCGTCATATGAAATGAAAACCATAGTTGCTTGAAAGAGCGCCGCCCTCGAAAAAAAAAATGAAAAGCGCTCTCGCGAATAAATACAATTTAATCGGAAGAGCACCGCATTTCAAGTCCTGGCTAGCAACTCTGCAGCCCTTATCTATTGTTTTAATAAAAAACAGCGGAGTCACCTTATCCACTTTAGAATTAGACAACACTAACCCACATGGGCCCACAGTTATCCGCGGGGGGTACTCCCTTATATAACCCATATAGACTGTGACGC
The DNA here is from genome assembly GCF_958299795.1 of Porites lutea. Classification (NCBI taxonomy): domain Eukaryota; kingdom Metazoa; phylum Cnidaria; class Anthozoa; order Scleractinia; family Poritidae; genus Porites; species Porites lutea. Next base: position 32,089,367 of record NC_133207.1, on the reverse strand, counting down.
CCCAAAGGCCGTTTTGGTCTGAAAACGGTTATAGACTTTGCCCATTTTAGTCTGGAATCGGGTATGGTTTTCGAGGGGACTACGGGAGTGTATGAACGTATTTAATAAAGGAAATGAAGCTTGGTTGCGTAGTGTCCTAAAACAAAACTAGCAAATTGATGGAGTGTCCGTCTAGTCCATGAATTCGTGACATCTGGGGAGTTGAAAGAAGCATCATACTTTCGTCGTTTTAGGGTTGAGCGTCAAGTTACATCGGGATGACCAGGTAAACAGCTTAGCAGCCGCTAACTGTACTCGCTGAAGTCTCTTAACAAGATAATCTGCTATAATATCACTGACAATGTCATTATAATCGATCTTTGACAAAATAAGACACTCTGCCAAGTGTTTTCTGACATTATACGGGGCAAGGTATTTCAGCTTCTTCAGTACAGACAAAGTTCCGTAACAACTTGAGATCTTGCAGTCAGTCTCTCTCTTTTCCAGTTGACGTTTTCGTGCACTTCCGTACCAAGTAGGCGGAAAGTTGAAACTCGCTCGAGACCCTTTCCATAAGAGATGGATGGAGTGTCCGTCTAGCCCATGAGTTCTTGACATCTGGGGAGTTGAAAGAAGCATCACTTTAGTCTTTTTAGGATGGAGAGCCAAGTTACATCGGGATGACCAGGTATACAGCTTGTCCAGCGCAGCCTGCATCTCCGCCTGACAACTCTGAGGCTCAGATGGTTTAGAGTGACTATAAATCGTTCTATCGCTCGCATATTGATGGCAATTTACCTCGGTTGGGAGTACGTCAGTACGTCAATAAGAGGGGACGCAAAATGAATCCCTGATCAGGTACCCCAAAAGACACATTTAAGCGTTCCAACGAGCGATCACTGATTTGGACGTACTGCGTTCGATCAGTCAAATAACTCACAATCTAATGTAGAGAGGACTTGGAAAACCCTAGCTTATGCAATTTGCACAGAAATTTCTCATACACAACTGTATCAAAAGCTTTAGACAAGTCTGCAATAATTGCAATGGTGACCTCACCTCTGTTCATTACCTACAGACTCCATTAAGGACTTAGGTGTGATATTTGATCCTACCCTGACATTTGATTGCCATATCTCAGTTCTCACTGCTTCATGTATTTCTAAGCTACCCCAGACAAACCGCTCAAAACACGCTTTTAATTTAGACTTTCTAGCGATTTTAATTAACGCCCTTGTTTTTGTAAATTATTTTACTGCTCGGCGGTCTGGTCTAACACTTCTGACAGAAATATACGTAAATTGCAACACGTACAGAACTTTGCCGCCCGGATAATTAGTGGAGCGAGAAAATTCGATCATATCTCTCCAGTTCTCTGGGATTTGTGCTGGTTACCTGTAGGACAGCAATTATATTTAAGGGACGCTGTTTTTGCGTTTATATGTATGACTGGCTGTGTCCCAGATTACCTCACATCCAAGGTAGTTACCAGAGGCCAAGTTTTTGGCGCGTGACACGCAATTCACAACAATTAAATATCCCTTTATTTAAAACAGCTGCTGGTGAGCGATCATTCCAGTACAGAGTTGTCAGTTTGTGGAACAGCCTAGATAAAGACCTCAAATTAAGTAAGAATCATAGAGATTTTTAAACTGAGGCAAATATTGTTACATAAATTTCTTGATCCCGCGAGCGTTTTGTAGGTTTTAACCTTTTATTGTATCATAGGAATTTTAAAAAGGGAAACTCAAGTAATTTTATTTTCTTTTTAGGTAGATATTTTTTTGTATATACTTGATAATGAATTATATTTGTCTTGTATCACTGAAAAGCCCCGCAGGCGAGTGTACAATAAACTTCTTACTCTTACTCTTACCTTAAGGATATCATCTCTTATTGCAAGCAAAGTAGTTGTAGTTGAGTGGCTTTGCGGTATGCACTTACATTTGGCTGAAGCGCAGCAGTTTCCGTGAGAAAATCCACCATTTGTCTTCAAGACAGTCTTTCATAAACCTTTGATAACACAGGCAAAATGAAAACAGGGCGAAAATCGTCATTTCCCTGGGGTTCGCCCACCTTCGGAATGGACTAATGCGCGCAACCTTCCAAAGAGTTGGAAAGTCCAGTTTCGAAATGCACGTGTTTAAGATAATAATAATAATAATAATAATAATAATAATAATAATAATAATAATAATAATCTTTATTTCTTAAGATAAAATCACATATCCTAAGTTACAATATAAACTCAAAAAACTATTTACATATCATATCTAAAAATTATTCTGTTACTAAAAACGTTCTTAAACCTGTCAGTGTAGATTCTAGGGACAGAGACTAACGTATTTTTAAGATTGTACCTCATGTTCTTTTCCTTAGGTAAAAACTGGAAGAACGGGCATTCGGGGTCATTCGATCTTTTTTTGTAGAGTGTCTTGTCCGCCTTCTCTAGCAAATCCCTGATATTTACATTCTTGGACATAAACTTTCTTTTCATACACCGGTCTAAAAAATTCTGTATTACAGAAAGGTCGGAATCTGAGGCACCATAAACAGGCAAAGCGTAAGAAAAATTTGGTAAAACTATTGCGTTAAAAAGGTGATCTACTTCCTCCTGGGACATTCCTTCCTTACGTAAAGATCCTAATACGAATAATGACTTGTTCGCCTTAATTACCTTCGCACGCACATGACTACTGTATTTACAATTTTGTTGGAAAGTAACACCTAATATGGATAACTCTGCGCACTGCGGTATGTTACTAACTAGCGCGATGTCCTGACTGAAACCTTTCTTACGGAAAATAATCTCCTTGCATTTTGTTGGATTTTGTTAAGATATGCGTTAAAGGCGATGCTAAATGGTCTGGGACTAGCTTGATGAATTGGGTTGGATGTTATCCGGACCAGTAGAGCAGTCGGACCGCAGCGCTTTGATCTACCGAATAACTTCAAATAGGTAACACTCTTCAGACGAAAGGAAGTATCAGGGTACTGCGCAAGCGCATTTACACGCCTATGCAGCTCCTCCTTATCAACTGCCACTAGGGACTTTAAGATCCAACGATGCGACGACAACGAGAACGTCTCTTAAAAAGTGAATTTGCGTTCTCTCAGTCTTTATAGCGACTATTCCTACCCACTTACTTTGTAAAATGTAGGCAAATCCTCCTGAAGCTGAATTTCGAGTGACCTTGATCTAAGCTCAGAAAGAGAAATAAAATTTCGTCGTTGCTTGTTTACGTCCTCCTCAAAAAGCGAAATAAGGCATGCATTTTCACGTCGTAGTCGTGCAAAAACGGGAGACAAATGTACAAAAAAAGTGTGATGCATTCCATACTTCGATGGGCCGCTTATACGAGAGTGCATTGGTCATAAACCTTCTCTTTGCTCTCCCAATCAGTTTCTTAAGACTGTTACGGGCGTCTTTGAAGATGTCCCACGCAGCCTCACTGTGAGGGGGTGCGTGCGCTTCCCTACGATAACGTTTGCATGCCTCCGGCAGCGTTCGAATGTTCGGATCATTCAACCAGAGCGCAGGTTGTCTTGTCACCCTCACACGCTCTAAGGGTGCATGTCACTCTAAAAAGTCCGAAATAAGAGTATTGAACGCGATTACCTGTTCGTTAGGATCCTCTAATTAAAGCATAAACGACCTCAAATGAAGTTGAGTGAAATAGTCCCTGAACTGTTTTTCGTACCTAATAACCTTGTATCTTGGAGTGAAACGGATGACAAACGCATTGACTGTCCATTACACGTGACAAACACTGCTGGAAAACATCATGATTGACAAAGGACTATTAACTGGCCTTTTATTTTTAGACCTAAGTAAGGCCTTTGACACCCTAGATCATAGGATCATGTTAGATAAGTTAACTTCACTAGGAATGAATCGCTCTGCTGTCCAATGGTTTAGATCCTACTTAACCATGCGCACCCAAAGTGTTTGCACTAATGGGGTCGTGTCTGAGCCCCAGCCTATATCTTTCGGGGGTCCCCCAGGGTAGCGTACTTGGCCCTTTATTATGTATCATCTACATAAATGACTCTGATGACTTACCTCTGGCGGTTCATGGTTGTAGCGTCGAGATTTATGCTAACGATACACTTGTCTATTTTGCAAGCAAGTCAGTCAGTGAAATTCAAGCTCAGTTAACTAGTGGCCTAACTGATGTCCTAAGCTGGCTTCAAGCTAATTTTCTAATACTTAATCTTGAAAAACGAAAATTATGCTTGTAGGTACCCATCAGAGGACCGTGGAGGCTGTCGATCTAGTTATAGAAATCAGTAACACGAGTTTAGAAAGAGTTAACAAGTTTAAATATCTTGGGGTCCTCCTAGACAACACCTTATCTTAGAAGGACCACATAGAATATATCGGTAATAAGATCTCGTCTAGATTAGGTATTCTGCGTCGAGCGCGTAAGGTTCTTTCCAAGCCAACTTGTCAAATGCTCTACATTACTATAGTTTTGCCATTGTTCGATTGCTGTTCGCCTGTCTGGGACAGCTGTGGGGTTGGGAACAAAACTTACCCAGAAGCTAAATAGACGCGCCGCATGTATTATGAAGGAAATATAGCTTTATTAAAAAAACATCCAATAAAAGATTACAGTATACAAGCATAAGATAAAAGTCATCACAAAATCATTGATAAAAATGTATCTAAAATAAAAAGCCTTAGGCTAGGGTAAAAAAAAAGAGAGAGAAAAATGTTCAAAACAATACTTGAAACGTGTCTACTTTATCTTTCCAATCACATTTGCGATTTCTGCCACGTTTAATTGTTCTGGAGCCTCTTACACATAAAACTGCTGATCTCAATAGGTTAAAACATTCAGAAATCGGGCCCGATTTAAGACAATTCGGGCCCGATTAATTTAAATCGAGTCCGATTACTTTATCGGGCCCGATTTAACAAGAATTCAAGCCCGATTAGTTTTGGGATCCGATCCGAAATATATCGGACCGGACTAGAAAACGGACCTGATTTGTTATCGTACTCGATTAAACGAAATCAGGTTCGAGTTAATATTCGGGTCCGACTGAAAAAAATCGGGCCCGATTACCCAGAAACCGGTAAACATCCACATAGTTTTGCTCTCAACCAAAGAATCACAATGCTATCATCCATCTGCTTCTTATCGGATAGTTTTTGAGCTAGTTCGGTAAGAAATCGCTCGTATTATGTCTCATGTATTATTGAAGGTCGGTCTATAGGAGCTGAGGAGTAAAAATCAATACTTGGCTGGCCCAGCCTACAAGCTCGCAGAAATTATCTCAAATACGTCTTAGTCCATAAGTGTCTTCACGGAATAGCGGCTTCGTACTTACTTGCAGAGCAGGGCGGATAAATGTTGAGCAGTGAAACGAGCGCTCCGCTCTTCATTTAATGTGTGATGCGGAGCAGGACTGGCAAGAGCGCTCTTTCCGCGCTTCCGGTGCGCTTGAAGGCCGGCGAAATTTTCCTTTTTGCAAACCGGAAATCCTATTTTCTTTCTTTAATTTCAGGCTACAATGTTAAATAGATAAATTCGTTTCATAACAATATCAATAAACAGTTTCATATGTTTGTGTCTGTATGCCTATAAGTCAAACTTGTTGGTTGTATAATGCCAAAATTTGAGTTTAATTTGAAAGTGTTGAATACCTCCTCCTTCCACTAAATATCACCTAATCGTCTTTCGCCGTTTCGTTTGCAAAAGCTTAACACTTCTTAACCTCAATTTTTACATATGTTAAAGGGGGATAAATTTTAAATAAACATGACAAAATATTAGATTGATATATTTTGATATAGCGGCGTTGTGCTGCTTCAAACTTTGCGTCTCGGGTGCAACGCGCCATGGCGATTCGCGCAATGCGTCGCAAATCCGGCAACCGCATTTAAACAAAATTTATTGAGGTTAGTTGTAAGGTTTTTCCGCCCTGGTGCAGAGTTTAGGCACGCGCACCTTTTCCGTGGCGATAACACCGGAAGCCGTTATTTGCTGCGCCCTCCCTTCGCAAAAAATACTAAATACCAAGGTAGCTTCAGAATAACCGGTGCTCGGACCTACAACACCCTACCGAGAATCATTAGACAAGTAGAGACTCTCAGAGAATTTAAAATCAAGCTAAAGCGCCATTTTAAACAGTTACGCCTGCAGTACATGTTGCCTTTGTAACTTAATTTATTGTCTAGTTTTAATGTCTTTGTTTTTGTGTTGTGTCAGGGCTCCATTTCACTAGCTCTGCTAAAGTGGATGCCCCTGGATAAACATTGATTAAAAAAAAACATATGACGTGTCGTGATCGCTAATGAGTGGGGAAATGAGGGAACATCAGTATGTGAAACGCGTTTAGGAGATTTGTAATAACGTCATCAACGAGAGTTTGACTGGACTTCGTAGTTGTTGTTGCTTTGGTGACGACTTGCTTCAGGTTCAGTGATTCGAGGGCATTTCAGTGTACCGCTTGACATCAGATGTTTGTTGTTTGATCATATCGATGTTAACATCGCCAAATTCAGCATCCCATGCCATGAAGCAACGAGTTCAGTGAGAAAATGGTCAAGTCTCTGTAACCAGTCGGAGATATGCATTTGACTTTCAGCCAGATATTAAATACTGCCAAACAGAATTTTGCTGTTCTTGTTTTGGCCGGGAAAGGCTCAATCCACCAGTGTTCCAGTTCCGCATACTAACGCCTCTCAATAGTGAGCAAACCTGGACTGCGACCAAGGAAGGCGTGCTAGGCCGAGGAGAAATGGAAATGGAGTCAACCCTTTCCCATGAAAATTTATTTATAGAAAGAGCTTTCGAGGAATATTTTTCACGCCTTCTTAGTAATATCCAATCAGAGCAGAGCAGAGTTCCTGGCTCTGGACAACCGGTGTTTAAGTAAATATTGAAAATCAAGCTCGATCTTTAGTACCTTATTTTAGTGGTTAACTCGCTTCTATAATGCTTTGGAGCTTTTCCCTACGTCCACAAAGGAGCACACTGCATTGACCCACAGTTATTTTTAAAGTTAAAACTATGCTATGCTCTACATGGAATACATCTCTCGCTTGCGGCTGCTGTAATGGTGCGCGATCCGGTATCGCGAATTATCATGTACAGATTTTATAAGCCAGATTACTGTGGCAGTGAATAAAAAGGGCTCTGAGAGCTTTTGATAACATAATTCTAACGCAAACATTTCAAGAAGACAAGATTCTTGATCAAACATATAATAAAAAATGTGAGTAGTCGCTCTATACTTTATACATGTAATCTATAACACAGACATGTAATTTTAAATTTACATCATACTTGTATAAAACTTGTCCAGCGGCTCTCCTCGAAAAGCCCTACAGGGTTTGCTGAGAGTTCCTGCCCAAGTATATTTTAATTATAAGACTGTGTAATTATTGTACTATGTTAAAAAGGGCAAATAAATTGATTGAAGTTTAAAAATAACGGGCGTGCAGTGGAATTAAATGCGAATTTACTCTGTTGTGTACCTGACATACCGTCGGTTTCATTCACACAATACAAAATCTACCGAGCCTGGTAAATATTTTTTCGTTCTTTGCATTCTTTTTAAACAAGCTTATCATTTTGCAGTTCCTGAGGCCATGGAATCTTGTACCTTGAGAAATAATGTGATTGCCAAACAATGTTAAATTTCTTCCTGACTTTGATAATTCTGCCACTCAACGGGGTTTTTTTGCTCATCGAATGTGTATTGTTTTAAAGTAAGCAGCAGCCCATCGAATGTCGCTCATGCTCCGGGTATTTATATTGGATGATTCTTAGGTGCAGGCTCTTTTCAATTAATGCTTGTAGGTGTACACCATTATTCATGGTACTACTGTTGTACGCGCATTCATCATCCTATGTCGATAGATCATGCGTGTAGAAAGGTAGAAAGCTACCAATACATTTCGGACAAACCCTTTCTTTAGGATGTGACGATGAGACACACTTTATTGAAAACTAATAGACAGACAACTTCAAACACAATACTAGCCAAAGTGATGGAAATTTGCACTTGTGGCCCCTGAAAAAGGTTGAAGTGAAGAACATCTTGTCTTATTATGACTTTGAAACACTTAAATAATATCTACAAAAAAATTTGGAAACCTTTGCTGCTACAGTTCCATTTTATGGCACTAGGTGACATGGCGAAATGTATCACAGCCTGAATGGTGTTGCCTTCTTGATTGTTTATTGCACAGTAAGATAAGATGACAACTGGATTTACTTAAGAAGGTAACAAGTGACAGCAAGAGTGTCAAACGGATGAACTTGTGGCCCTCAGATTTAAACAGTTTAGAATAATACTGATTAACATATAATTTATATGATTAAGAAATATGAACGGTAAAAATGAATTATACAACATCTTTCATCACTCTATTGCCTTGATTACTTACTCACAAGTTCAAAGTCTATTTAATTAGAATTATGAAATTCGTTTAATTAGCAAATTAACGCTCTTCGTATTCCTTTTTACTTGGACCTTTCTCAGATTTATCAGTAATTTATTCCAAACTTTAATTTTTGATAAAAGTGGTGTCATACTTCTATAAACGCGATAACAACTTCGAAACTGTTCGATAAATTTCTTTTAAAATTTGGTATTGACACTCGTTCTAGCAAGATTTCCCTATTAAAGCCATGATTTCATTTTTCCGAGATCTTTGTCCGCAATATGTAATTAAAGCTCAAACTTGGGAGGTTTTGCTCCTAGTAAAAACCATTGGAGTCACCTTTTCCAGATAACACTAACCGACATAGAGCTCCACATGACGAAGCTAACAATTAATTTGGGGGGATGTGGTTACATTGTCAGTACGCAAAGAAAGCCCTTTTCTAAAGTCCGAACCTGAAGAAACTGCATGGTACTTACTATGATATGAGAAAGGTTGTGTGTTACATTGAGACGAAAAAAGTACTGAACAAAAAATGTTGCTAACACCATAGTAATCACGTATGCTGTACTCACAAATACTTATCATAAATTTCCTTGCAACTTGACATCATCCTACCTGTAAAAAAAAACATCGACAATGCATATCATTCCGTCATTCATTCCAGTTCATGAAGAACAGTGCGCATGGGCCTCGAGCGAGTACGTCGCGCTATCTTGCGGTCTTCAAGTAGTTAGTTCCGATCTCTTTAATTCAATCTCTACCAACCAAAATTTTCGAAGCAAAGCAAAAGAAAAAAAAAAGGGGAAACTAAGAAAAGAAAACGAGAGTTTTTGACGTAGTTACACAATTTCTGTTAAACCTGATTCACGTAAATCCGAGCCTGAAAAGAAGAAGGTATTTTTAAGTATCCATTTCAATTAACATATCCAGGAAACATATCTCGAAGTGCTCGGTGGTATATTTACCTGTACAATTATGATCAGGTACACTTTCGGAATACCCTTCCATGCAAGCACACCTAAATGATCCTTTAGTGTTATTGCACGATGAACTGGTGGCGTTACAGTTGTGTTTTCCTGTCTCACACTCGTTTATGTCTGCAAATTAAGAGTTAATGCTCAATTATCAAATTGTAGATCTGTTAAGCATCATAATATGTAGCTTGCGAAAAGATCCGTTTCTTCTCGCTCTTCGCTGGTGGGGACGTTTCGCGCAGAGGAACGTCTACGACTCAGCGATAGAAATTCCATACCGATGACGCAAATCAATGTTTACTTAATAAATCCGGTAGTCGTGGGGTTCCAAATGTAAATTTATTCAATTTTAGTTTCTCCTGGCCGATTTTGTAAAGTGTTGTGTTCATCTGCGAACGAGCTCCAGCAAAACTCAAATGCTTGTTCTAGAGAAGACAATATTCCACAAATATTGACTGTTTTGTTAGAGATTCATCGTGTTTGCATTTGACCTTTTTGGCTTGTCTATCATTCGTAAACAATAGCTAAAACAATGTAACTACTCCGTCGACCAATCAGGGCTTCTGACTGGATTCTGGACATGTTTTACGTCATCATTATGGAATTTCTGTAGCTGAGTCGCAGACGTTCCTCCGCGCGAAACGTCCCCAGCTAGAGCGTGGAGAAACGGATGTTTTCGTAGGCTACATAATATGCCGCATACGTTCCCATTTTGAGGATGCTTTTATCATTTCAACCTGATTCACCCCACGCAAACCCGAGAAAAGAAGAAGACATTTTTAAAGTATACATTTCAATAGCATATCTTGAAGTGCTCGGTGCATGGTATATTTACCTGTACATTTATGTTCATGTCCACTTTTGGAAAAACCACTCCTGCAGACACACTTGTAAGATCCTTTAGTGTCAACGCACACTGAACTATCGGCGTCACATTGGTGGTTTCCAGTTTCACACTCGTTTATTTCTGCAAAGAAAGAGTTAATGCTGAATTATCAACGGGCTTTGTTTGATTTTTGTATTGATTCTATCCAATGAGGATAGATATATATCATATTTTTATAGAATGATAATTTTTTTAGTGGACAAAACAAAAAAGAAAGTTAGATTGAATGCCAAATAACTAAAAAATACAAATGATAAACCAATTTACATGTTGCACTCTTGGAAAGCTTTGGCTGGGAGAATTTAGCCCACGAAAAGGAAAATTTTGGCGGCTCGAGCAGACAAAGCCGGCGACAATAATAGGGCTAGGAAATGTGCACGCCCAAATGTCCCTCGAAATCGCACATGTGAGCCTGTTCGCAGTCTACGGGGAATCTAGAGGCTGCAACTGACACCAGACATTTTTCATGGATACGACCTGTGGGGTGTTTCTTGATGATGGGGAAACTATTGTCGGTTAGCTATTTTTATGTGGTGTAGATATTGTATAGTGTCCTTTTAATCTTTTGTATTACGTCATTTTGTGATTGCACCCGTCCACAATACGAAGAAGCTACCGATCTGAGACATGCCACTGACCAAATATGAAACCGGTTTCCAGCTTTCTGATTGGCTCTAATCTTTATGGTATGGAATAGCATAAAACTAAAGATGAAATCCTGTTAGTTTAAGCTCCTTATCAGGTTTGCTACCTGCACAGTTAACACCATCCCCAGTATATCCTGGCTTACAAGTACAAGTGAAGGAACGCTTGGTGTTGGTGCAGTATGCATCATCGTGGCAGTTATGTTGTCCTGTTTTACACTCATCTACAAATCAGCAAGTGGAAGTTAGGTATAAGAATTTATTTGACGTAATGTAATCCCCCTGCAAAGTCCGTTTTCTCTTTCAGCCTATCAAGAGTTGTTTAAATTATTTATTTGCAACAGTTCAATTGAGTTCAAATTATTATAATCTATGAATACTCTTCGTTCAATGTCACCAACCACGGCGTGATTTACTAAACGAGTTTGTTGAAGGACTTGAAACGTTAGTCTCAAAACTTCAATCAAGAAACTTTGCACCCTTAAGGACGCATCGTATAGTGCTGCTAGGTTAATCTCAGTCCACACTGTCCAGTGATTTCCGGTTTTGCGTCCGCGCCAGAGAATAGAATAGAATATAATGATTCTATACATAATATATGTATATAATGATTCTATATTTGAACACGGTGAAATTCATCAGGAGTATAAAAAATCTTAAATAAACCTAACTACGCTAAACAACCTAATTAAGACCTGTTTCTCATGAATGCTGTGTACACAGTACTTAAAAAAATCAGAAATTCAGACGATCAAATCGTTTAAATTGACTTAAAGATTTAGAAACAAAACCAATCAACTGCTTTGAAGCACACGTACCAACTCCACGGTATGGCCAGTACCTTACGCATGGGCACAACCATATCACCCCGGCAGTGGCAGCCATGAACAGCTGTTTCGCCCTTATTGGGGCTCATGGTTGTACGCATGCGTAAGGTGCTGGCCATACCGCGGAGTTGGTACGTGTGCTTCAAAGCAGTTAATTTGTATTTTTTCAAATTGTATTTGGGCACGTAGCTCAATTTTTCTGATCCCATCTCCATACGCATACCGTGGGAGAACTGTTTTTGCAGTTCCCAACCAACAGCTACCATTTGTTTACAGTGGAGCTGGCGCCTAAAGAAGTGCTTGCACTCGCCTCGGTAGTAAAAGGTTTTTGCCAGGCGGGCTAATCCGCGCTCATTAGACCGACGGCCATGCCAAGTTAATGAGCCCCATAAGGCAAAACAGCTATCCAGGGCTGCCACTGCATAGCCTGAGTATCAGGCGTTTCTGGAGGAAGAGGGGAAAGGTGGAAGCGAAAAAGGGAGAGAGCTGAAGGAGAGAAACGGCTGACACAGATGCTTTTACTGGGGCCTTCCAGCCCCACACAGCATGATTCGATATTATCCAATTAAAATCACCTTCGGTCATTGGGTTGTCAGCTTCACGTGTCAAAAAGCTCGCCTGAAATAAATCTCAGCCTACTGTCTGGCCGAGCTCCGGTGCTTGTGTTGCTACGATTTCGCTTTTTTCTGAAACCTCCATTGAGAAGTTTTCGAATACTTGTAATGAAAAACCTGCCGTTTTTGAGGAATTATAGCATGTTTTAGGAATTGTGCTGGTGTACGATCGCCAACGTTCTGCTTGTAAAAAAACGTGTACCCGGAAAACTGTAAATTGCTTTTGTTTACAGAGTTACAACAGGCACTCATTCTTCAGAGTCTAGCAGCTAAAAAGCTGATGTAGATCAGGCCGAGAATCGTCCGAGGGAAAATCTCTTTTTTTTTCTGTAGGTTTTGTTGGTTATCCCTCGTATTCTCGGGTGGTTGAAAGGAGCTTCAAGAATGAATTGATAGGAAGGTGCGATGGTGAAACACCTATGCCTAGAAAATTATCAAGCAGCAGCAAACTCCACCACTTCACAGAGAGCTCGTGAAAGCTGCAACAAGTTCAGTTAAGAAAGAAGTGAGAGTTTATAGCAAAGGTCAATTCCGTTGGCGAAATATGATGGCACCCGCTTAAGCTTAAGACAATTCAAAAGTGAAAAAAAATTTTGAAGAGGAAGCGAACGAATTCCAATCACGTACGCTATCGTAACCGGCACAAGAACTCACAAGCAAAGTCAAGCTAAGTTTCGGCTATTCTCAATACATGGCTACCTCGCTGTCGCTCTAATTTTATTGACAGTAACAATACCCTTTTAACGGCAGGATGTTGTAAATCAGAAATTAGATATCTGAAGCACTGATATCGTCTTCTTTGTCCCGGTCTTGTGAAACCAATAATCGGGCATAGTTTCGGCAAAAGCTGGTATATGAGCCGCTTTTCCATACTCCGAGAACATCTTTTCTTTTAACTACGAGGCTTTGAAAACACAATCTTTGCTCGGTTTTATTATTCCAGGAAAGAACTTGAGAGCGCCCTCTAGTGCCTTTTTGAATTTCTCTCTGCGTCTCTGTCCATAAAAGTACCACATGAAATCAAAACATCGATTAATAATATCAATGACTCCTCCTTGGCGATCACTCTGCTCGTATTTGCTTGCGGTAGGTGACGTCAGGGAGTATTGTGTGTTATCCAATCACTGCCACATCCAGATGATGTGTCACACGATTTGCTGA
>NC_133207.1:31958378-32070878 GCF_958299795.1 Porites lutea | reverse complement strand
AACTGTATTAAAAAATATTGAGTCGGCGCCAGTTAAACCATTTTTAAAGTCCACAACCCCACAACCTCCCCCCCCCCCCCCCCCCCCCTCCCCAACTTCACTTCTAAAGTTAAGAGGTGGATCGGCCCCCGCACTTTGAAAACTGCTCCGCGGGCCCTGGATATATCAGGCAATTATTGAATTAAAAGAAAACAAATTTAATAACAACAAAAAAAATACATCAACGATATATAGTATTCTGACTCAAACTTCTGCTCTGTTTCACATCAGTGAAACTGTAGAAATTTAGCCTCGAAATAAAGAACTAAGAACCTGATAAAAATATGAGGTAAGTAAAACTCCTGAAAAGATGGAATAGAGCAGTTTGCGGACGAAAAAGCATGTAGTTTGTGCTGAAAAGCACGACAAAGCAACTAAAGGGCTCAGTTATGTTGCAATAAGGGAAACGCGCCATCTTTCGATGCTATACAAAGAAAAACCGCTTTTGTTCAAGATTTCGGTCTACACAGTCTTCGGACATATTTTTAAGGCACAGTAAAACCTCACGCTAGGGGAATTTAAAATGTAAGTGAAAAAATACAGTGAAGGCTTTCAAAGTTGACCGTCACAACCTGCAAATTCCTATTTCTTGTGAGACTGATAAACAATTCTCATTTCCAGTCTCATGCTCCGCCACTTTTTAAACACTTAACTATACTTCAATTACCTTATATTTCGTTTTTATAGACTTATATTTTCATTATTGTTTATGATTTTTTTTAATCATAAGCTGCCTGAAGTATATTTGAAAGTTATTTTAAGCCTGTTTCTAAGATTCATTTCTTTTATATTAGAGATGCCCACCGCAATTATTTTCTTCCCAAATTATGACACATTTTCTATTCACTTTACTGGAAATGCTCAGTCGTTGCTACTGGAAGGAGTGAATAAATAAAAACAGTACCTTTGTAGGAGTCAATTTAAAGGGAAATTAAGCCGACTATTACAACTGTCAAACTATCTTTGATCTACCTCCAATTGTCAGATTTTATTTAATTCTACCTCTCAAAGTGTATTGTAAAAAATAATTATCTAATAGATTTCACTTTTGGGAGTTGGCTTTGGAAACTCGTAGATACTTCAACTCCCTTCACGTCATCTTGTATAGTTTCTGTTGTCTACATGCCTGTCTCACGAAATGCAAATACTCATTGTTTTCATTAATTTCTGTTTCTTTCATTGAAAAGAGAATAAAACCTAACCACTCGCAATTCTAATTCACTGATGAGCCGGGATGTACCTTACATAAAAGTAAATACTCCAATCTTGTTTGGCTTTACAAAGGTAACTCACAATTTCAACTGACCACTTTCACCCAAAGTTAAAATGGCCCAATCGGTCCAAGTCGCAAATTCAACTCGTTCTCTAGCAATTTAGAACTTGTTAGCCTGAGTACTAAGGATTAAGCATTTCTGGGGAGAAAAAGCGAGCTAGAGAGAAGCGGAAAAGGTATTTTAACTCCTGACCCGAACAGGTGAATATTTCACATACGGCGCACTTGTGGCCGTTGGACATGAAGATGTCCTCTGTCAGGATGATCAAAATTGATAAATGATTACGAAATACTGTACTTTCAAACATCTCTATGTGCCATTCTTGTTAAAAAGTCAGTTTATATCGTACGCACCTCAAATTTTTCAGCTCCTTTGATCGGTTGTATCTTTACCAACTTTTGGCGTCAAAAAGCTTCTTAATTCTGAGCAAACTTGTCTAGGTAGGTTGCCAATGAAGATGTTTTATAAATTACGTGAATGTTTTGCTCAATAAAGCAAATGAAATTTATAGCAATTAAAACTCAAAGATAACGTTCAACACAGGATATGTTTAAATATGTTCTCAGGAACGTCAAAGAGCCCCAAATTAGAACAATAAGAGACATTGCTGAGAAACTTAAACGCAAAAATTCAATAATGTTTGTCAGACTGGTAGCGCGCAGTTAATTTTAATTTATATCAAGCCATTTTTTCAGTAAGAATTAGGACGCTGAAAACTTTGCATTGCGTGACCAAGAGCTCTGCGTGGCGGCGCACTTGTTTGCTGAGGAGATGAACACAGAGTCGGATTTGGTTGGAGAAAATTATCGCTTATATATTGATAAGATGTTTGACCAAAAACAGCGGGCAATAATCTCGTATTTCAGTATTACTGACGTTGGCAGTACGGAGTACCATTTAAAAACGCCAACATATCTATTTGTAGTTATTACTCCATTTTTTCCGATCCTGTCCGTAAATTGTTAAATTCTGCCATCTGGTCGCAAAGAGACAATTGCAGTTTGCTTGAACAAACACATAGTTTATTAAACTTATATGATTGATGTGTTATGGTCAAGTTAACGGTGACGCGATCAGAATTTCTTATCTTGTTTTCCCTTTTTCTTTTTAACTCCCTTCCCTTTTCTAGGCACGACACGCTTGTCCTGTTCTGTTATATGATCTCTTGACTCATATTTCTTTAATGAATGACGATGATCGCTCGCTCGAGCCTCGCTGATCGAGCCCTTTTTAGATCTCTCTTGGTTTAGCAGTTTCCAGGTGCCGGACACCGTTTGTTCAATGACGTGTAACATATCAAAGGAAAAGTCCAGGGGCGTAGCTAGGGAGGGGGGGGGGGGTCCTGGAGTGCCCATGACCCCCCCTTGGTAGGCCTTCTTTTGAGCAAACAACCTACAATATTCAGGTGGCGAAAACGCCATGACAATATCCTGGCCGTAAAAGCCATTGTTGAAAAGCCCACTTTTTTAAAATTTGTTTTTTTGTAAAGTATTTTCGTCAACGGCTCTTGTCTTTAGTTAATATGGGCCTTCATGCCGCGATAATAGGGAGAGCAGCGGTATAAACCATATATAGTCGGCGATCCCCGGATGGTGTCCCTGTCTGTGCCCCCCCTTTTTGAAAAATCCTGGCTAAGACCCTCAAGTCCATTACAGAGTTTTAGATTCACCTTTACGGAAAACAGCAACGTCAATTTGTACCACATGACGAAGTTCTCTCTCTACTTGTCGTTTACTGTTTATAATACAAAAACTAGTAGCTAATTCATGCTAGATTCATCCATATGAAGTGTTTCTGCTCATTTCTAAATATGAGAAGTTGTCACCTTGCATTCGCCGTATGGCGCATTAACCGTAAACGTGAATCTAAGGCTATGTTGACACTATACTGGATAGCTTAAAACTTAAAAGCTACCCAGTATGATATGAACACATATGCGATATGTGACTCTCCACTTTAGAGATCGACGCGGCACAGCTTCGCTCCGTTTGCACAGAAATCGCGCCGAAATCACCGTTCTTATGTGTGAACAGAAGCTCTATCCGGTATGGCTTTCGTGCAGGCGCAAAAGCTGTCCAGTATAGTGTCAACATTTTCTAAAACTCACTAATATTATCACGCTTTTTAAAAGTCGGTTCCAGCACCAGTTTTGAGGATCGCCGAAGAGAAGAGAGTTCCCAAACCAACACCTCAAAAATTTGAAAAAAAAGGGTTAGAGAGACGAAGTTGTATTGGAATATACCAATGAAATGTCGATCTTAAGGAAGAAAAGCCACTGGACTTTGGACGTTTTTTATCTGCACATGGATGGATTGTTTTCAATTAAGATAAAAGTCAGTTATAACGCGGAAATTTTCTTAATGCGTTATCGGCTTATTCATGATTGGTTGCTTATTTTGACGCTATTGTGGTTTTGGCTTTTTTTTTCATGAGGTGGATTGAACAGTATGGTAAACTAACGTCATTTTTATGCGTCTGTCCTGTTTCCGTTGATAAACTACGTCATAAACTTTCACAATGTTACGACGAAATTTAACATCTTTAAGAAAACACCACGCCCAAAGAAGTGACGTCATTTTAGAAACAAGAATCAAAGAGAGGAAAATTAATCTCACGTCAATGGAAAAGATTACCCAAGCAAAATTCAAACAATTTCTGAATTTTATATTCTACAAATGAGGTAAATATTATTTTATAAGTAAGGTTATTGTCGTCAGCAACATTGGCAAAGATGCTTGAGATAGCGTGTCAGCGATAACTAGGGTGAAGCCCTTGCGATCCTCTACCCTGAAGCTGTAAGCTGTAAGCTTTGCAGACGACGGGGAGCAAGTGCAAGGGAACGTTTGAACATCGCCTCCAAGGGCTTATGATTGGTATGTACTGTGATGTCTCCTTTGCAAAAAGCAATTGATGGAACTCCTTAAAGACATGGATGATAGTCAGGGTCTCTTTCTCAATCAATTTTATGTGTATTTCTGTTTTGTGGGCTCGCAGTAGAGAACTCAAACTGTACGCAACTGTTTGTCACTCAATTTAAGAAATGTTTGGTGACACTAGATTCGATTATCCCAGTGCTATTTAATCCCCGGGTGGACGGCCCGGCGCAATTTCCACTCTTCCTTTTCTCCAGCGTTAATTTACAGGTTAGGAATTTTTATTACAGCAATGGTTATGTCCTGATGCCCTTTTTACTATCAGCTCTCTTCAGCTATAAACAGTAAGGGGTTAAAGCAGTATGCCCAGCCTTTACCCATAGGAATAACTTTTATCGGGATCAAGCACGTTCCCTGCTTATAGATACGAATTCTTCATTCTTTGAGCAAAGGTTTGATAGTTATTATATTTTGAAGGCCACAGTTTAAATTTTTTTTTGGGTATCCGCAATTTTTTCTGTTTTGTTTGTGTGATTTTTTTTGCTTTAATTTGTTTTGATTGTAACATGAGCCTTCTGTTCACCGGTTAACCCCTGTCCTGCCCCCACAAAATCCCCAGTAAACACCCTATCTGCTTTTCTATAAGATTTTTGTGCTGCACATCTTTAGATCAACGAAAAGAAATGTTTTGCCATGACTCAGGGTTAAAACTGCCAACAACGTAGTTATCACCACATACCAAAGGTATCCTCAGGGAATTTTTTTCTGATACTTGTACGTGCTTCAACGGAAAATTTATTTACAAGGGTCATGGCCTACAATGGCCTACAATGATGTGCCAGACAGAATGGCCTGATAGAAGGTGACGGCCGTACGCCCATGAATGATAGAGACATGGGAAAACAGAGAAAAAGTGTTTTTTTTTTTAGTAATGCGTTTATTGAACTTAATTTCTACAATTTCTATCTGTTTCTATAAGCGTTGTAAAATCCGATCCATTGATTTTTGTCGGGCGTGAACTGGAACTAACGCGGAGAATATGCATGTTGATATTTGGGATTAAATGGCTAATGGTAGCCTGATGTTGCTAACGTAACTATATAAGTACAAGAAAACTGTTAAAATAGGCATTATGGAACACTTGCTTTGGGTGTAAAGAATCCTTTAGGGTCATTATTTATATCTATCTCCTTTTCATGACACTTTTCGTCAAAGGCTATAAAAACCCGCACCACTTTATGACTCGCTCACACGTGTGACATGGTTTCCCGGAAACTAGTGAAGGTAGCGAGATTTCGATGAGTTGGCAGGCCCTTGTATATCAATGGAAAGCACAAAACACCTTTCGATTGGATCCAGACAGTACTGTTATAGCACGAGACGAGAACAGGAAAAAAGGTGCTAAATGCATAAAAAATGCAACAATGAAACAAATCCGCCTGAGTCAATTAACCAGACATTAATTGATAAATTTAATTACTGCAAGATAAATTTTCACAACAAAATAGGATATTAGACAGTTTTGTCCCAACACAAGACACAAAAAGAAAAAAGAAAAAATAAGGGCCAGCTTACTGTAGTCTACCAGTAAAATGGGTATATATTAGTCATCTTCAACAGGCGACACCAGTTCAGTCTGCAGGTTCGTGCGCACTTCAAGAGTATGTCTCTGGTTGTGTTTGGGTTGACTGCGATCTTCGTTTTTCGCATAACCGCAGGGACAGAGGATTTGCAGTTTTTCAGTCCAGGTTTGGGTTTTGTAAATTTGTAACTTGTTCTTGGTAAATTGTAATTTTTAGTTTACCGGCGAGGCACGTGTTTAAATGTGTCTGTGCGTTCAAGATCGAATTGGATTTTGGAAGTGTTGGGTTTTTAAGGAGAGGGGAAAACCGGAGTGCCCGGAGATAAACCCCTCGGAGCAAAGGAGAGAACCAACAGCAAACTCAACCCACATATGGCGTCGACGCCAGGATTTGAATCCAGAGGCGAGTGCTTTCACCACTGCGCCACCGTTGCTTGTTTCTTATCTTCTTCGTTTTTAGTGCTTCGGGTGGAGAAAACAAACGCTCTTCGTTGAGCATGGCTCTAGATTTATATGTGTTATCTGAAAGTTTCCCTTTATCGGACAACAGCCGCTTTCATTTACAGTCAAATCTCGCTACTTACAAAACAGAAGGGAAAGATTCAGTGCCTGCCCTTCCTCAGTCAATTTCGTTGACTTCCTTTAAGACATACATCCCTAAGATGGGCACTTACTTAGTAAGGTTTATTGTATACGGATCCTTCGATCATTAGTTTACGCTAATTTGCGGGAGAAACTGAACGCAGTCTTTCTTTTCTCAGCGATGAAAACACTTTTAAACTCGGGAACGTAAATAATGTTAGGCTTTCTTTCCACTGGTCTTGGTAGATTTTCGCTAACTAGTCCGAATCAATAGTTTAAAAACCCTGTCAGGGTCTATAGCAGTGGTGACAAATTGAACTTACAGCTCGAAGGGTGTTTCAGTGGAACCGATGTTTAATGGCTGTTGCGAATTGATGGGCTGACGAACATTGAGGGAGGACATAAGACGCGCTAACAACTTTACGCTATTAAATGTAACCAGAGTGTCTACATATTTTTCAGATGAACGAAAAGAACAATGGCCGCCATTAAGGTCAAAGCAAGTTTCGCTCGTGAATAAACTAAATACTTTTAAACTTGGCAGAAAAGATATGATTTCTTAATTTGACGTAATGGCTGATCAGAGCTGGAGAAAATACCTCGAGGTAAATGGCAAAGATATTAGAGAAATGATGGAAAATTCGACAGTTTTAATCCACTACAGTAAAACCCCGCGACTAAGAACCTGGATTCAGTTTAAGAACCTGTCAGGCTAAACTTCGCCAGTTAAGCCCCCTCAATATAAGAACCTGTTTAGCCTAAAATTTGAACAGGTTCCTATTTTCAAAAATCCATGTAAAATTATTTACCCGTGGGCAGAAAAGATAAGCAAACATTCCGAATCCTATTGGAACTTCCTGGGAGACTTAAATACCTTATCACTACAACCGCAATGTAAATGCCAATGTTTACATTCTTAGCTATATTGTATTTTTTTTTCTTCAGAAAATAAGAACCTATTTAAGAACCTAAATACCCTTAACTACCATTTATATAAGAGCCTGTTTAGGCTAACTTGGAAAAATCCAGGTTCTTTAGTCGTGGGGTTTTCGCATCTTAATTTAAGAAGAGAACTTTTTAACTGCAAAGCCCAAAGGGTCGTGAGAGCAAATACCATTAGTTGATTTTAAAATTTGTCTTCAGTTTTGAATAAACCAACTCCTTCTCTCGACATTTTTCCCTTTCTTTGTTGGTTACAAAACATTGATAATAAAACAACAAGTTGTAGAGGTTTGTAATGACGTCTGTATTTTTGTGTGGCTTCACGCCTCTATACATGATCTCTGCCCTCTTGACGAATAAAGTAGACAAAGGATTGGTTTTTAAGGAGCGCGTGGAGCGCAGAGAATTTACCGCCTACACCATAAAAATTTGACGAAGGGAAAGCCGAATTGTTTACAGCCCTATATTTACCCGTTCTTTAATTTGACGAAAAGTTAGAGAAGCATACCTCATTGAGAGAGATAAAACTTTTGAACCATTGGGTATAAGAAATATGAAATGTAATACAGTCTTTATTTCTTGTATTTGTTATCATTTATTTATACTATTTTACATTTCTTATTTTTACATTTCAAATTTCTTTCCAATCACTACTTCAACGGTTTTTGTTTTCAACGTTCACTTTTTTCTCATTTAAATTTTCTCGTGTTTTTGTAGTATCATACTGCACGCTATTCTTTAATTTTCAAATTGTAACGTCAAATTGTTAACCTCTTCATTATATGAAGACGCTGAAGAAGGAAGGCCGTGCCTTCCGAAATATTGGTAAAAATATATATATATTCACGACTATAAAATCAGCCTTGCTTCTTTTGTTTTATAGTTTCACGATAGCTTCGCACGATTTTCGTAGTAGTTTGCGTCGAAAAATTGGAGGAGCTTTAAAATCTACTAAAAGCCTTAAATCAATAAGAAAGAGGAAAAGTTCCTGCTATGTTTAGTTTTAAAATATCCACACGTATCCAGATATTTTTGAAAACGGAGATAAGTTTATCGGTTTTCCAAAAAATACGCGTCCACATGAAGTGTATTTGGATCGTTTTCTCCCGACGATGAAATACGATAAGAGCATAAAAATGAAATACGACAGAGCATGCATAAAGGTTAGGAGTATATGATGTTTGACATCATTGTATTCGAAAGCGTTTGCCGGGTTTTGACCTTCCACATGTAAATGAGAACCGGCGTTTGCAAAAACCTCTAGTCTGGGGACCGTTTTCGAAAACCTGCTTTTCGTCTTGTCCGAAAACGCCGTTTACTTGTGGACGGACGTAAAAGGGAGATAAAATCTCCTTTTTAAAAATATCCGGATACTTGTGGACGGGGCCCGAAAGTGGAATAAATGCTGTCCAGGTGGAAGATATTCACTTTGTAATTGATTTGAGTCCCTCCCGCCCCCCCCCCCCCCCCCCCCCACCCCCCGATAACCTCTCCCTTTCCCCACCACACAGCAAAACAAGTCAGCGGGTGTTGTGGCAGCATGGTATTTTCAGTTTCCTTGAAAAGTTTAGAGACTTAGCTATTCTCCTGTATCTAGGTAGCCGACCCAAGTCACTGTCCGACAGTGCCATGGGCCTCTGGCTCCAGCAAGAAAAGATGGTGAGAGGGGTGTGCCACAGGGTAACAGAAAAAGTGTACACAGGTAAGCCACTCTTATATTGCTAACTGGGACCGAACATAGTGCCTTTGGACTTTCAGATTGTTTTCTTGTTGTAGTGAACGAGCAGACAAATCACTTGTCGCACATAATAACGCCGATGAGGTGCCTGGTTATTTCGGGGACTAAAAATGCTACTCGATCGAAGAAGGTCTAGAGATAATTAGTTGGATGGCATTGATTACGCATGATCAAGCCATCTTGTTTACATTTGACACAACTCAGCCTATATCTGTTCCACTTAAATGATCAGGGAGGCACATAAATTGCTTGTTTGGGAGCTACTTCATACAAGGCGATAGTCTAGTCTGGAGGTCTAACTCCAGTTATACAGGAAATAATCGTTTATGGTCTGTCACCTGTGAATTGATTGCAAAATAGGGTGACAGCGTCAAGAGATGCCCGGATATTACGAAGTGAATTACTTAAGACAATATCATTTCAATTCTTGGAAAACTGAAAAATGCTTCAGCGCTAGGACTTTAGGCATCGAAACACTTGATATTAAGCACATATTTCACATAAAAGAAAGTGTTGATTGACAAATTTGTTTTCTGTTCACGTATCCCTGGATTGTAAAGCCAAGGTCGCAGGAAGAATAAAAAGTATTTCAATCTTAACTATACTCCGCTACAAATGAAATTTCAAAACAATTTAAGTGTCACCGTAAATTTTACATTTGTGTCAAATGTAGTAACCTGAGTTAGTTAAATCATTTGATAAAAAAAAGAGCTGAAAGAAAAGACAGTTGAATTTAAAGAGGAGGTATGCAACATTTTTATCGAGTCTTAACTAAACTGGGAACTTCAAGCGTTGAGTAGTTATTAACTGTACGAGGGAAAGGAAACTGTGTTAGAGCAAACAATAACAAA
This sequence comes from Porites lutea, assembly GCF_958299795.1. Lineage (NCBI taxonomy): Eukaryota > Metazoa > Cnidaria > Anthozoa > Scleractinia > Poritidae > Porites > Porites lutea. Next base: position 32,060,997 of record NC_133207.1, on the reverse strand, counting down.
AATCAATATCAATTTTAAGTTGATTGCAGTTAAGTCGTTAATAAAAACATGTTTAAGCTTTAAAGGGCCACTTGACACTAACAAACTACTGTACGTAAGATCCTGAATAAGTATGAACGTGACAAAATGTTCATTTCAAGACGAACGTGCCTTCAAGTCGTTGTACTATTCTAAGCTATTAGCTTTGTGGTCCATTTTAATTAATGCTTCAAACACCATGCATAAATTGTTATCCTTATTATGTTATTCTTTGCAGGAAGTGGTCAGAAATTCCAGGTGACAACCTACAGAACGAGACTCATGGAAGCGAAACGAGATTTAAAATGGAAAAGGAACAGGTCGAGTAATGGACGTTGTACATTCAGCTTAGCTTAAAGCTAATTCTAGACAAAAAAAATAGAAGCTTCTCACAGGCTTCGATCCTGGGGAAAATTATAGAGTTAGCGTGCGAAGCAATGGTGTTTGGAATTAGTTTTAGTTTCGAACGAAAGGTGGAGGAGGTCACGCACATGCGTGACACGCGTGATAAAATCGCGCGCTTAACGCGCCAGAATCCGCCACGCATTGAGCTATTCGTGCTTTGTGAGCAGCGATCAAAGTAAAAAAGCGAATGCTTTGCAGTCTGCCTATTGCTACGGTCCTGTAATCTTAAGTAGTCGTTTGGCAACTCCGGCAGCCTCAATGCGATTTCTCCAGCCTTTTCTAATTCCAAATTCCATGGTTTTGAGGGGTCTATGTGCAAGCAAAGTCTCTCAAATGTGAGGATGGGATGAGGAGAAGGAATGGAAGAAAGGAAAGTTTAGAAATGAAACCCTTCCCCCTCCACTACTACCGATAACTTGCTCGTGGCCTACAAATCCAGAGAGAGAGACGGACCTCTTCACCCCCAGGTGACGCCGCTGCGGCTCCTTCAGCGCCAAGGTCAGCGAACAGGACGAATCCGTCGATACTAAATCTCAGACTCCACTTATTAATTAATAATTTTAATAATTTTATTGATTTGTATTGCGCAAATATCAATCCAGGGAAAGAAATTTTCATTTTTCTTATTACTGTTTGCTTAACTCTTCCGTACTGCTACCCTATTATTCTAGACACCTTTTTTGTTTATTTCGGACAACTCGTACTCTTCGTCTTGTTCTTGTTCTTGTTCTTCTTATTATCCTTAATCATCATCATCATTATTGTTAGTATTACTTCTGTCAGGGGCCAGCTCCTGGTAATCAGTTGTAAAAAATACGTTCGGTACAAATGAAGCTGTTGTTGTTGTTATGAAAAAAAAAAAAAACACTCACCTTGTCCCACCCATCACTTTTTCCCTAAAACAGGTCTGCCTAGGCACAAACCTCTGCATCGCTTCTCCTTCCGAGGTGACAACAATCGGGAATTTAAATGGTCTGCAAGACTTTATTAGCGCTATGAATTGCACGTGCGCGCCTCGTGAAAGAGGCTGCAGGCGTTTGTCCGCTGAACATGTGCACTTCAGAGGAACTAAGTACGAAACAAGAGTTGATGTGGATTAGTGCATTAGAAGATGTCCTGTGCATGGTGAGTAGTAAATAATGTTGTTAGAGAGCTTTAGATTGGAGGACGAGGACAAAATTCATCTTGAAGTTTTTCTCGCGAGTTTTCTCAAAAATTATACACCCCCAGAAAACTTTATTATTTTACTCTCCCGCTGATACAGTCGACTCCCGATAACTCCAACCCTCGCTAACTCGAATCTCGCGCTAACTCGAACCAAAATCGATTTCAATACCAATTTCAAGACTGAGGCACACGTGTCAACTCCGCGGTAGGGCCAGTACCTTACGTATGCGCACAACTATATCACCCGGGCAGTGGCAGCCATGTACACCTGTTTCACCCTTACTGGGGCTCATCAACATAGCATAGTCGTCGAGTCAATGGACGTGCGATCCCGTGTCTCAAAGAGAAATAAGCAATAAAGCTTCAAATGTTGCAAGTAGAAGTGAATTAGGACGATTGCCATTAATTATTAATATCTACAAAAACATTCCTTATTTCATATTGTATCTTCTGCGTAAAAACGAGGATACTATTGTTAAACAAGCCTTTCGTACCTCCGAGAGCTTCACTATAATGGTAAAAATAGCTTTTACCATAATCTTATCAAAATATCTGAATATCTTAACCTGCCCGATTTTGATCCTAATAATTTAAGTGAAGCTAAGATCAACCATTATATATATATAAATACAATATAAAACAAAAAATATTACATATTGGCAACATACAATCGTTCTAATAAACTACAATTTTACAGCATATTTAAACATGATTTTAAAATTTCAAGTTATCTAGACTTAACCAGCAATTCAACCAAAAGGAAAGACTTAATGAAAATTCGTATAAATAACCACAAACTCATGATTGAAACTGGAAGATATAATCAAACTCCCCACAACGATAGATTCTGCCCTGTTTGTAACTCTGGTATCATTGAAGACGAATTTCATTTTCTCTTACATTGTCCAATGTAATCAGTCCCAAGGGAAAAATTCTACAGTCAAATCCAACATAATTTTGTTGATTTTAATCAGCTATCTTGCACAGAATTAATAATTAAATTGATGAAATCACAGAATTGTTCTGTAAATTCACATTTCTTAAAATTTATTTCATTAGGTAATGATTTACGTATTGATAATTTGTTATCAAATCACTGACTGATGACACTTGATTGGCCATTTTAATCATTATTGCATTGTATCGATCATTAGTGTAAATTGTAACTTTATCTTAAAGCTTTTTCAATACTGTAAATATATAGTAATGCAAATAAAGCTTATGTTGTTGTTGTATTACATTTAATCGAAAAAGCCCGCCCTCAAATCACCTTGGCATCTTTAACTAGCAAAATCAATAAGCACCGCAGCGCTCTTTCCAAATTTCGATCCGATTTTTTTACAATTTGGTTTGCGCGAACTTTACTGACTGAAGTTTAATTCGCAGCCTTGCAGACTCAGTTAATGGAAGTATCACGTACGTACTCTACGATAAATAAAATTTAAAGTTAGTTATGGAGATACTTTATTATCACTTTCATCACACTTATTTAAATACCATACTGCTAAGAAGAAATGAAAGTTCAAACCTTGTTTTGTTTTGAACTTTCATTTCTTCTAAAGACGGGTTTTAAACTTATATCAATATGCTTCAAGCTTACATCAGCAATGGTAATCAACATATTAAAAGGTCTGATTAGCAAAACTTAATAAGCGCTGCTACATTATTGGGAAATGCGGCACTCTCGCTTGAATGGGTTGAATGCAGGAGAAAAATATGTTTATTCGAAAGAGTGCCGAGGCGTTTATTTATTTTTCTTCTTCTCCTGTGCGACTCTTACTTGAGGTCGGCGCGCTTTCGATTAAATGCAGTAAAACATTGAATTTTAGAAAGAGCGCCGCGGCGCTTATTGCTTTTCGATTTAAAAGATGTCAAGGAGAATTCGCGTGGCGCTGTTTTGATTAAGTGCGTTTTTTCCAGCTGTGTTGTGCCAGAAAGTGTCGGGTTTGTGTCATGGAGTGTGTGTGCGTGTGTAATTTTTGGCGCTGGTAGCCGGGGAAGGGGGTTGTGGGGATGCATCAAAGGGCTATTGATAAAAAATTCCAGGACTGTTCCCTGGAGAGAGACGTATCTTGGAAAAAATATAAATGAATGATTGAGACAGAGGAAATCAGAACAAAAAGGTGTTGTCTTGAGCAATGCGTTTATTCTATTTAATTTCCACAAAATATTTGTCCACGCAAGAATTAAGCCTTCACTTAAACAACAGTTTCTATTTAGCGTTGTAAAGGACACTGATCATTGACTATGAAGTGAAACATGAGGTATTTTTGACGTTGCATGTGTATACTCATTGCACCAGGATGTAGCCCATCGCTTTAATGTTTTTGCTACCATTGTCTGGTTGAAACTGCTCGGCCATGTTTCCACAGGTGTTGTCATCATAAGGATAACCACCAGTACCAAACCCAATGCTGGAATCAGGGGAATTACACTGGTTTTGTTCGTTACTTATGATACCTATTCTTGCTCTGCCTCGCTCTTGGAACGTCTGAGAATTGAACCCTTCTTTGTTACAATATCTCTGCAGCGATGCCTGTTGGCCAATCAGCTGCTTCCAGGTGTGACGACCCAGTGACGTCGAACGGTAGATTCCGTCAGCGATCAAGGAGCGTAAGGAGTTGGCTTGTTTGTTGATGACGATCGAATTAACTTGATTGCCGATCTTCATAGCGAGGCAGATCTTAGTGAATGGTGTGCTCCAGTAGGTGGGTAATTTTGTTTCTTGATGATCAAGCAGGGTCTTTCCCGCAGAGGGATAATGGTCCATCTTGTCGGTCCACAATTTTGAATCGTAATGAAAGGTATTCTAACAGATAAAGAATGATATATCGTCAATTAACAAACTGTTTTCACATGACATCACAGCAGTCACATTCTGCTCCAAAAGTTTGTAAGACTATCCAATTTGGCCTTCTGGGCGCTGGGGGTCAACTACATCCAACCTCCTCCCCCTCCCCAAGTAGTTTTGAGAATATCTAGGCTAAGACAACCAAACCCGGGTAAGAATTAAAATAATGTAAGAAAATACCCCAGCCAGGTAAATGACGTGACATGGCGAGATTCCTCTAAACATTTCGCTGTGATGATGGTCAATGGCCGCCCGTCTCGGTGTACTAATGAGCCAGTGTGAAGAGGCTACATTATATGACTGGCCGTTTTACGACCCGTCAAGATGAAAAGAATCCTGTTGTCTGTGCGAGAAACAATTTCCTTTTTGGCCATGTAATAAATCCTTGATTTGCCAAATCTTCGGTCAAGAGGAATGGATACTGAGCTGCCGGGTTCTTTTTCGCGTTTTTATGGACCTCAATTCATAAAAACGCAAATAAAAAGGAACTCAGCCAAAATCGAGCCAAATTAGCCTCATGGTTTGTCAGTAAAGCCCTACTCTTGTAAGAAACCTTCGCGGTAACATTTTTGCGAGCGGCACACAAGATTCTCCTCACGGGCTATCTCGGATCGCCCACTTTTGGGCACTGACTGACATTATTAGGGATTGAAATATGCCAAAGGGTAAAAATTAAATAAAATCAATTTCCGTACAAAAATTCTGCTCCTTCATTGTAAAACTAACAATTCATCTGAAACTATCAACCTTTCAGAAAAAAAAAGTTTTGTTCGTGCGCTATTAAAAAAACTGGCCTAAGGATTGCACTGGATTGAGATCAAGCCCTTTGCCCCCTTCATACCAAAGCTTAAAATTTACCTAAAAGCTAATTTTAAACATGAGCCGGAATGGTTTACACAACAGACTCCCATACCGTGCGGTCCAGTATGGATTGGCAATTTCCAAATTTGATATTTCAATACCTGTACCCCCAGCCAAAAGCTGACGGTATGTTCACTTCCTTTCAGCTAATTGTTTAAAAGCTGTTTAGTTACTTTCCTAAAACCAGCTCCGCTGTCCACTTATGTCCAAGATTGCAATCTGTCGCAAAACTGATTTGCTAGCAATTCTCGGTCGCAATTTTAGCAAAAAATAGTTTAAAGGAAACTGCTCGAGGTTGATCGATGGGTCATTTAACAATTATTCCACGAGTGCGCGTTGGATATGAAATGGTGGATTAGCCAACGAGGCGCGTAGCGCCGAGATGGCTATAATCATCTCATATCCAACAAGGGCGACCAGAATAATTGTTTTATCAAGAACGCCCACAAAACAGTATCAAGAATTCTTCCCAACTTTATTTGTAAAAACAACCGATTTTCAGCTTGTTTTTAATTTTGAGCAGACGCGTACAGTTACCATATTTGTAGAGCATGGTATAATTAACAATTATTCTTTGGAATCGAGTTGAATAGTGGCAAAATATTTACCGAGACACGAAGTGGCGAGGTAAATATTCCTAAAGCCACTATTCACCGAGATTGAAAAGGATAATTATTTTAGTATATACACACGAAGTGATCTCAACAAAATCAGAGAGGAAACCATCAAAAAGTACGATTTGATTGACAGATCAGGTCAGCTAGACACGCGACAGTTTAAAAATAGATCTTTGTAAAATTTTCAAACATGGGAATTCACAACCTTATCACTTCGCAAACAACAGCGTAATGACTTAAATGGGACCTCTAAAAGTTTGAATTGTTTCCTTATCTGAGAAGAAAAGAAGTGCTTTGTTGTTTTCTGTTGACTCGCAAAGTTTATAACCGAAAAGGTTTGTGGTGTCGTTCTTCGCATGAAGTGCTGGTAAAAATGGCGATTCGGTTCCTCGAGGTAAGACGTCGTCTTCATGTAGCATTCTTCAGCGGCACCCAACGAGAATATAGTTCAAAATCACTTAAACATGGCATTGTTAAACGTATTTTGTATTTAAACGGTAGATATAGGCATATTTTTATCCCCTAAAAATTCTTCATCAGTTCGGATTTCCTAGCTGAAAGTCTAGTGATCCTTAACTTGTAGGGATCCAAACTTACCTTTTCGAAAATTTCAGCCAGAAAAAAAGCTCCCGTGTGTTTTTCTTGCCTGAAAAAAAGTCAACCCTAGGATTTTGTCGACTTTTAAAAGATCTTTCTCTAAGAAAATGGGAAAAAAACGGAGCTCACACATTATCCACTCGCTAGGAGGTGAATATTGTTGAATAGTCCGAGATAGCGAACCAATCAGATTGCTTAACTCACCAAAATCACTGAGTGTGTATATACTAATGGCTCATATACCATAATAGCTAAGCCAATCAGTGCACTAGAATTGCATTACCCAATTAGTCAGTTTTTAATAATAGGCAATATACCATAGAATCGATCATGTATATTCAGTCCTACATCTTCCAAATATGGTAAACGGCGGATGGTTATGAAGAATTAGTCGAGGGATTGGAACCAATCATGAACTCGGGCAATATATTATCAATGAATACTACTAGTGATAGTTGACTCTACAGCTGCCCCCGTTCTGTATATTGTCGGTCAATGGTATTCTTGCTCGTTGTGTAGCTCTTTGAAATATACCGATTCATAATGAAGATTTTCACACATATTCAATATATAATAGGTGAGATAAATACAGGAAACGCAAGGTTCCATGCACAGTTTCAGTTCGATTTACACAGCTTTGATCAAAACATTCTCAGTTTCGAGAATAGTTTATTCTAAACCATAAGAAAAGATTTAATTAGAAGTTGAATTTTTGGCTATTTCTCTTTCACTTTTTACATTCAGTTCATTTTATTTGCCGGAAAGGAAGCCTTAGAAATTAAAAGGACCTTTGATCAGTTCACAGTCACGCATTCTAGTCTTATTTTAAACTTTATAGCGGAAGGACATCTGTGAGCAGGGAATACATCAGCACAGAATTTGATTGTCGGCGAATTTTTTGTAATCGTCCATCGTTCTGCTAGTGATAAGCTAGCCGTTGTTCACTCGTCTTGCTTGTTTGGGGCTGAGTCTTATTGCGGTCAAAGCGAGAAAAAGAGTGTCTGGCAAGGTTTCCAAACAAAAAATTGTGAACTCGTGTCTGGCAAACTCTCCATATATATACACAGTTATACGCACCTTAGAACTTATCTGCGCTTAACGAGTGACTTTTGGTCCATAACTTCCAAAACAACGGCTACACAAAATGTCACTGATAATACGTAACGCAAAAGAGTATCGAAGTATGACTGCACAATAAATGTCACAAAATCTACCTAACCGGTCCCCTCGCAATTTTCTGTCTTTACGTCATCCTAACCATTTCGTACTTGCGGGCGCAAACAATAGAAACGTCATCATTACCCACCGATTCCTCGCGGCCCCTGTTCAAGCAAGTCGAGATTTTTTCTGGCATGCTGACTGTATATTCCAACTGTAAGTACTTTCCTTAATATACGCGCGAGTTACTAGAGTGCCTCCTCGGGATTTCGCCTTCTGGGCGAAATCCCTGCGGGGGCAAAAATTGTTGCATCGCTGCTGCTGCTACCTTTTTGCCATCGGTCTTCATGACGAGCGTCCATCCACCTCCTCCGCATGCTCCAAGCTCAGCAGCTTCCATGTGACAGTACACAGGAATTAGTTTAGACTCCACATTCAGGAAATAGGCTTTGTTTTCACGTTTCCTAGTAAATAGATATTTATATAATGATATATTTTTGAGGCACTGCATGAAATCAAGCAAGATTTGTTTTCTCTGCATGTTTTAGTAAGTGACCGTCCTCACATTCAATCAGATGCAATAAACGATTGGATTTAGAGACATAAAAAGAATAAGTATAAACAAGAATATGACAATCTTTCGCACGTCGCGGACAAAACTGACATTTGGTATGGAGCAATGTCGACCTTACAACAAAGAAAAATTTAATGAACAATAGTCCAGTTTCGAATTAAAAATTACCGCTGAATACAAACATTAATGGCACATTTATACAGGGTTAGCCTCAACGTAAAGTAAAATATTCAGAAATTCCGGCAAGTATTACTAAGTGTTTAAAATTTGAATATGCACAATAGACAGAGTAATAAATAGGTCTTTTTCTCGTTGGAATTTGTGAATATATTACTTCAGATTGAGGCTAAGGCTGTAAAAAATGCGTCTTCACTTCTTTAATTCAGCGGTCATAGCGAACTCGAAACTGGACTATTGATATACCTCGACAGACGCACGATTACAAAATTAGCACCAGCCGAATGCAGCGAAGGTTGTTTGAATCGGGTGGTGCGGCCTAAAAAAGAATTATATGTATCCGCTCCAAACGCAGTAGAAAGGATAGTTAGGCCGTTGAAGCCAGAAATGTGATAACTGACAGCAAATGTAAAAGTTTTCAAATGTAATGCAGATGAACCACAAGAGTAATAAGGTCCTCAAATGAAATGAAAACCTTAGTTGCTTGAAAGAGCGCCGCCCTCGAAAAAAAAAAAATTAAAAAGCGCTCTCGCGAATAAATACAATTTAATCGGAAGAGCACCGCATTTCCTGGCTAGCAACTCTGCAGCCCTTATTAATTTTTTAATAAAAAACAGCGGAGTCACCTTATCCACTTTAACCCACATGGGCCCACAGTTATCCGCGGGAGGGTACTCCCTTATATAAGCCATATAGGTATGTGCCGCTCCAAAGACTATGGTTTTTGCGCTATTTTTGGTCTGAAAATGGGTATAGACTTTGCCCATTTTGTCTCGAATCGGGTATGGTTTTCGAGGGGAATACGGGAGTATATGAACGTATTTAATAAAGTAAATCAAGCTTAGTTGCGTAGCGTCCTAAAACAAAACTAGCAGCCGCTAACCGGAACGTTGAAACTCGCTCGAGACCCTTTCCATTTGCGCAGAGATTGATGGAGTGTCCGTCTAGTCCATGAATTCGTGACATCTGGGGAGTTGAAAGAAGCATCATACTTTAGTCCTTTTAGGGTTGAGCGTCAGGTTACATCTGGATGACCAGGTAGACAGCTTAGCAGCCGCTAACTGTACTCGCTGAAGTCTCTTAACAAGATAATCTGCTATAGTATCACTGACAATGTCATTATAATCGATCTTTGACAAAATAAGACACTCTGCCAAGTGTTTTCTGGCATTATACGGTGCACGGTATTTCAACTTCTTCAGTACAGACAAAGTTCTGTAACAACTTGAGATCTTGGAGTTTCTCTCTCTTTTCCAGTTGACAATTTCGTGCACTTCCGTACCAAGTAGGCGGAAAGTTGAAACTCGCTCGAGACCCTTTCCAGAGATGGAAGGAGTGCCCTCTAGCCCATGAGTTCTTGACATCTGGGGAGCTGAAAGAAGCATTACTTTGGTCTTTTTAGAATGGAGAGCCAAGTTACATCGGGATGACCAGGTAGACAGCTTGTCCAGCGCAACCTGCATCTCCGCCTGACAACTCTGAAGCTCAGATGGCTTAGAGTGACTATAAATCGTAATATCGTTCCCATATTGATGGCAATTTACTTCGGTTGGGAGTACGTCAGTCAAGTCGTTGACATAAAGGTTGAATAAGAGGGGACGCAAAATGAATCCCTGAGGTACCCCAAAAGACACATTTATGCGCTCCGACCAGAGATCATCGATTTGGACGTACTGCGTTCGATCAGTCAAATAACTCACAATCTAATGTAGAGAGGACTTGGAAAACCCTAGCTTACGCAATTCGAACAGAAATGTCTCATACACAACTGTATCAAAAGCTTTAGAAAAGTCCTCCATAATTGCAACGGTGACCTCACCTCTGTACATTGCCTTGGGGACATCATCTCTTATTGCAAGCAAAGTAGTTGTAGTTGAGTGGCTTTTGCGATATGCACTTACGTTTGGCTGAAGCGCAGCAGTTTCCGTGAGAAAATCCACCATTTGACGTCAAGACAGTCTTTCATAAACCTTTGATAACACAGGCAAAATGAAAACAGGGCGAAAATCGTCGTTTGCCTGCATGGGGTTCGCTTACCTTCGGAATGGACTAATGCGTGCAACCTTCCAAAGAGTTGGAAAGTCCAGTTTCGAAATGCACGTGTTTAAGATATGCGTTAAAGGCGATGCTTAATGGTCTGAAACTAGCTTGATGAATTTGGTTGGAATGTTATCCGGACCAGTAGGGCAGTCGGACCACAGCGCTTTGCTCTCCCGAATAACTTCATGATAGGTAACACTCTTCAGACCAAAGGACGTGTCAGGGTCATGCGCAAGCGCATTAATACGCGTATGCAGCTCCTCCTTATCAACTGCCACTGAGACATCGACACGCTTAGCTGCAAAAGCAAAGTGCTCATCCAATTCATCGGGATAGACAGTTATTGATTGATGGCTAGGGTGAAGTATGCAATGGATCGTCTTCCATACTTCCTTATGCCGCTTAGACGAGAGTGCATTGGTCATAAACCTTCTCTTTGCTTTCCCAATCAGTTTCTTAAGACTGTTAAGGGAGTCTTGGAAGATATCCCACACAGCCTCACTGTGAGGGGGTGTGTGTGCTTCCCTATGATAACGCTTGGGTGCCTCCTGCAGCGTTCGAATGTTCGGATCATTCAACCAGAGCGCAGGTTGTCTGTCACCCTCACACGCTTTAAGGGTGTATGTCACTCTAAACAGTCCGAAATAAGAGTATTGAACGCGATTACTTGTTCGTTAGGATCCTCTAATTAAAGCATAAACTACTTTAAAAGAAGTTGAGTGAAATCGTCCCTGAACTATTTTTCGTACCTAATAACCTTGTATCTTGGAGTGAAACGGATGACAAGCGCATTGACTGTGCATCACACGTGACAAACACTTTGCTGGAAAACATTAACAAAGGACTATTAACTGGCCTTATATTTTTAGACCTAAGTAAGGCCTTTGACACCTTAGATCATAGCATCATGTTAGATAAGTTAAGTTCACTAGGAATGAATCGCTCTGCTGTCCAATGGTTTAGGTCCTATTTAACCATGCGCACCCAAAGTGTTTGCACTAATGGGGTCTTCTCTGAGCCCCAGCTTATATCTTTTGGGGTCCCCTAGGGTAGCGTACTTGGCCCTTTGTTATTTATCATCTAGACCATCTACATAAATGACTTACCTCTGGCTGTAGCGTCGAGCTTTACCATGCTGACGATACACTTGTCTATTTTGCAATCAAGTCAGTCAGTGAAATTCAAGCTCAGTTAACTAGTGGCCTAACTTACGTCCTAAGCTGCTTTCAAGCTAATTTTCTAATACTTAATCTTGATTATGCTTGTTGGTACTCATCAGAGCACCGCGGAGGCTGACGATCCAGTAATAGAAATCAGTAACACGCTTTTAGAAAGAGTTAACAAGTTTAAATATCTTGGGGTCCTAAACAACACCTTATCTTTTAAGGACCACATAGAATATATGAGTAATAAGATCTCGTCTAGCCTATTCTGCGTCGAGTACGTAAGGTTCTTTCCAAGCCAACTTGTGAAATGCTCTCCAATAATATAGTCTTGCCATTGTTCGATTAATGTTCGCCTGTCTGGGACAGCTGTGGGGTTGGGGGCAAAGCTTAATATCTAGATAAACTAGATAGACGCGCCGCATATATTATTATAGGTCGATCTATCGGGGCTGAGGAGTTAAAATCAACACTTGGCTGGCCCAGCCTACAAGCACACAGAAATTATCTTAAATGCGTCTTAGTCCATAAGTGTCTTCACGGAATAGCGCCTTCGTACTTACTGGCAGAGTTTAGGCACGCGCACCTTTTCCATGGCGATAACACCGGAAGCCGTTATTTGCTGCGCCCTCCCTTCGCAAAAAATACTAAATACCAAGGTAGCTTCAGAATAACCGGTGCTCGGACCTACAACACCCTACCGAGTATCATTAGACAAGTAGTGACCCTCGGAGAATTTAAAATCAAGCTAAAGCGCCATTTTAAACAGTAACGCCTGCAGTACATGTTGCCTTTGTAACTTAATTAATTCTCTAGTTTTAATGTATTTGTTTTTGTGTTGTGTTAGGGCTCCATCTCACTAGCTCTGCTAAATTGGAGGCCCCTGGATAAATATTGATTAAAAAAAAAACATATGACGCGTCGTGATCGTTAACGAGTGTACATGGGAGAACATCAATATGTGTAACGCGTCTAGGAAGATTGGTAATAACGTGATCAACAAGCGTTTGACTGGACTTCGTAGTTCTTGTTGCTTTGGTGACGACTTGCTTCAGGTTCAGTGATCCGAGGGCATTTCAGTGTACCTCTTGACATCAAATGTTTGTTGTTTGATCATATCGATGTTTACATCGCCTGCCAAAATCAGAATCCCATGCCATGAAGCAAAAGTTCACTGAGAAGATGGTCAAGTCTCTGTAACCTGCCGGAGATATGCGTTTGACTGTCAGCCAGATATTAAATACTGCCAAACAGAATTTTGCTGTTCTTGTTTTGGCCGGGAAAGGCTCCATCCACCAGTGTTTCCAATTCCGCATACCAACGCCTCTCAATAGTGAGCAAACCTGGACTGCGACCAAGCGGAAGGAGTGCTAGGCCGAGGAGAAATGGAAACGGAGTCAACCCTTTCCCACGAAAATTTATTTATAGAAAGAGCTTTCGCGGAACATTTTTCACGCCTTCTTAGTAATATCCAATCAGAGCAGAGCAGAGTTCCCGGCTCTTGACAACCGGCAAGTAAATATTGAAAATCAAGCTCTTTAGTGACCTTATTTTAGTGGTTAACTCGCTTCTACAATGCTTTGGAGCTTTTTACTACGTCCACAAAGGAGCACACTGCATTGACCCACCGTTATTTTTGAAGTCAAAACTATGCTATGCTCTACATGGACTACATCTTTCGCTTGTGGCTGCCGTAATTGTGCGCGATCTGGGATCGCGAATTATGTACAGAGTACTGTATAAGCGAAATTACTGTGGCAGTGAATAAAAACGGCTCTAAGAGCTTTTGATAACATAGTTCTAACGGCAAATATTTCAAGAAGATATATCAAACAATAAGGAAACTACAAAAGAAAATTATAAGAATAATAACTTTTTCAAAATTTACAGACCATAAAAGTCCAGTCTTTAAAGAGTTATTAACTCTACCTTTAGATGACATTAACAATGAAGCCATTGCTTTGTTTATGTACTGTTACTATCATAATAACTTTTACCTTCATCTTTTAACAATTTCTTTACTCGGAACAAAGATATTCACAAATATAATACAAGATCATCCTCAAACGTTCATACAATACAGACACGCACTAACTACCAAAAACACTCAGTAAAGTATAAGGGAATATTAGTATGGAACAACTTGACAAAATCCATCACAGACATAAAATCATTCTCTTTATTTAGGAAAAAAATCAAAACTCATTTTCTCCTCAAATAGAAAAAATCTACTGAGCCTGGTATTTTTTCGCTCGCTACTAAGAAACTATGTTACATGTAAACAAGGCAAACAGTCCAAACATTAGATTAAAGAGCTAAATCCAGCTGGAACAAGAGAGAGAAGTCTGACACAGAAGGTTGGCAAGGTGGAGATATACCAGTTACGGTCCCAATTTCTGCTGGCATGTTGATGGTATCAGGGGCGTAGCCAGGATTTTTTCGGGGGTACGCACAATTCTTATTTGAGGCTTATTTGAGAGGGGGGCTTATTTAATTTAAAAACTACGATGGTATCAGTTCTCCATAAAGAACTAGAATACAAAGTGGAAAAGCTCAAGTACAAGACATTTTAGGTCATGCAGCCGAGGACTTGGATCAAATCCGATCTTCCATTTGGTAAATAAACCATCCCGGATCAGTCCACATGAAGTTTTACAGTCGTGAGTAATTAATACAGTCTATCATTTATTGCTGAAGAATAAATAGGGGAGGAGAGGGGGGCTTAATAGAGAGGGAGGGCTTATTAACTTTCTTCCCCTGAAAAGGGGGGCTTATTAGAGGGAGGGGGCTTATTTGAGAGGGGGGGAGGGCTTAATAGAGGATTTACGGTATTGGGCTCATTGCCGTCGCCGTCACCGTCGCCTTCGTCGTTGCTCCCGGGATTTATCGATGTGCGTAAACGGTTAGGAATCCGAGCAAGTTTTTAGTAAAAACGCCTTTCATCTTTTCACTAGATATTTATGTTATTCAAGATTCGGTCCATTAATGAACTACTTTGTTTCTCTCAAAACCGACAATTGGGTGGAGAGCGAAAAAAAGTCCGTTGTTTTAGAAAGAAATATATATTTCAAAGAAACAACCAGAGTTGAATGAATTGAGGCAAACTGTGCTCTTAAAATAATTATCTTTAGATACCTTGCTTTCTTTTTAGAATTAACTTTACATTTTTCATTATCTATTCATTTTACATCTTTTTTGGGCACGGCTTGTTTTAGGTACGCACGTGCGTATCGTGCGTACAGGTATCTATGTCCCTGGGTATGGTTAATTTAGTCGTATCAGTAGTAGTATTAGTAGTAGTAGTAGTAGTAGTTTAACCTTTTTTTAAGTGGTGTCAAACGTTCTAGCGCCAAAAACACACTAATTGGTCACATTATGCTTATAATAAAATAAGTTTGTACAATAAGATGTAAAGGTGATACAAAGGTACTTACAAAGATACTGGTTGCCTAGTAACATATAACAATTAATATTAATAATAATTAAACTAAAGCAGCACAAGTGATTAATTCAACTATTGCAAAAAAGACAGTTTTTACATCCCCCATCTGAAATTAAATTTGCTAAATCTTTTCTTTATACAACGTTTAAAAACACCCAGGCTGTTCTTGTCACTTTCCTCTTTTGTTAGCCTAGACCACAAGAAAGGTCCCAGATATTTCAGAGAGAGTTTCCCGTATTTTACCGTGTTAAAACAAGGCATAGTAAAGTCATAGTATATCACCCTTTTTCTTCCTCCTGAGTTATTTTATTATTTTAAATATGCCTTATTGACCAAGCGTGCGATCTGTTTCAAATTTATCCTTACAATATGATTATAAATGCAAAAGACAAGTTCTGAGAATTAAGAAATGAGCATCAGTGAATTTTTTTCTCACTTCTCCCTGCCAGTGGTAGAGGAAATATGCAGAGACCAGCGAGACCATTACCTTCTTGTCTGAAGTAACTGTACACGCTGCCAAAGTTCCATTCTCGGTGCTACAATCAATTCTCACAAAGGCGTGGACAACCAGCATTTTCTTTTACACATTCAAGAGACCTTAGGGCCGTTATTTGACCTTTCAACTTCCAACCAAAGGATTTTTTACTGTACCCTTCTGCGTCAGACTTCTCTCTCTTGTTCCAGCTGGATTTAGCTCACGAAGAATATTGGTAGCCCTTTCTCTTGGCACATGGATGTGATGATTCAATCTTAGCTAGTGCCACACGGCTCTGTAACCACGAAGTTCGCCGGGACCAGACATTTCCCTTTGCACGATTTCCCTAACTTCGTGATCGCTAACGTCCGCGCTACGTCTGCTGAGACCGTAGTCACGAAGCCGCCGTTTCAAAGTTGAAGGATTCATTGTGACTGCTTGTCGATTATTAAGGAAATCAACAACAACTTGGTTTTGAATTCCATGGTGAAAACAATGTTCAATTAATCGCCTTACTTCTTTGCTGTCCATTGCATCTGTATCAAGAGCACTAAACATGGCGGCTTGCGAGAACTCAGGCCCCTTTGCGTTTCCTGTTTACTTCCGTTTTGCTTTTTACTTCCGTCTTTCTAATATTTTAATATGTTTTATTTGTTTGTGTTGTCCTTTTTTGTTTGCGTGTTTGTTTTAAGTTTTTGTCTTATTTGCGTTTTCTTTTCTATTTGCGTTTTCTTTTTTATTTGCATTTTCTTTTTTTCATTTGCGTTTTCCTTTTTTTTTATTGCGTTTTATTTTTTTTTATTTGCGGTTTCTTTTTTATTCTGGGCCACCGTCAGCAGCCCATCCTATGTCGATATCATGCTCCGGGTACTTATATGATTGCATGATTTTTAGTTGCAGGCTCTTTTCAATTAATGCTTGTAGGTGTACATCATTATTCATGGTACTGCTGTTGTACGCGCATTCATCATCCTATGTCGATAGACCATGTGTGTAGAAAGGTAGAAAGCTACCAATACATTTCGGACAAACCCATTCTTTATGGTGTGACGATGAGACAACAAAATTTGTCTTAGAGGAGTGTCAACCTTAAAAATAGAAACACTTTATTGAAAACTAACAAACATAACACTAGCCGAAGTGATGGAAATTTGAACTTGTGGCCCCTGAAAAAGGTTGAAGTGAAGAACATCTTGTCTTATTATGACTTTAAAACACTTAAATAATATCTACAGAAAAATTTGGAAACCTTTGCTGCTACAGTTAAATTTTATGAAACTAGGTGACATGACGAAATGTAATTAACACAGTCTGAATAGTGTTGCCTTCTTGATTGTTTATTGCACAGTAAGATAAGATGACAACTGGATTTACGTAAGAAGGTAACAAGTGACAGCAAGAGTGTCAAACGGATGAACTTGTGGCCCTCAAATTTAAACAGCTTAGAATAATACTGATTAACATATAATAATTTATACGATTAAGAAATATGCACGGTAAAAATGAATTATACAACATATTTCATCACTCTATTGCCTTGATTGCTCACAAGTTCAAAGTCTATCAGTTTTATTAGAATTATAAATTCTTTTAATGAGCAAATTTACGCTCTTCGTATTCCTTTTTAACAATTCTGACACTTGGACCTTTCTCAGATTTATCAGTAATTTATTCCAATCTTTAATTTTTCGTAAAAGTGGTGTCATACTTCTATAAACGCGATAACAACTGCGAAACTGTTCGATAAAGCAAGATTTCCTCTATGTCTATTAAAGCCATGATTTCATTTTATCGAGATCTTTTTCCGCAATGTTCGGGACAAATCTAATTTAAAAATCGGACATGAAAATTATCCGAAAACTGTTAGGTTTTTTTTTGATAAGGACCTGAGCACTGGTCACGTGACTTCTTTTTCCATGTGACTAGTGTGTTGATCTGTGAGAGTTGTTGCGTTGTTCGTATGTTAGAGAGAGCACAGAACTTGTAAGTATTTGGTTCGTTTTTCAGTTCTATTTTGCTCTCTACCTACATGTTTTCAATTTTTATTTTAGTTTTCACCGTTTGAGTTGAATGATATGAGAAAAGTTGTGTGTTATATCGAGACGAAAAAAGTAGTAAAAAATGTTGCTAACACCATAGTAATCACGTATGCTGTACTCACAAAGTCTCATTATAAATTTCCTTGCAACTTGACATCATACCTGTAAAAAAAAAAAACATCGACAATGCGTCAGTCTGTCATTCGTTCCAGTTCATAAAGGACGGTGCGCATCATGGCGCATGGCCCTCGAGCGAGTGCGTCGCGCTATTTTGCGCTCTTCAAGTAGTTAATTCCGATCTCTTTAATTCAATCTCTATTTTCAAAGCAAAGCAAAAGAAAAAAAATGGACAAACTAAGAAAAGAAAACTAGAGATTTTAATGAATTACACAATTTCTGTTAAGCCTGATTCACGTAAACCCGTGCCTGAAAAGAAGAAGATATGTTTAAGTAACCATTTCAATTAAGATATCTTGAAGTGCTCGGTAGCATATTTACCTGTACAATTCTGTTCAGGTCCACTTCTGTAATACCCTTGCCTGCAAACACACCTAAATGATCCTTTAGTGTTTTGGCACAGTGAACTGGTGGCGTTACATTTGTGTTTTCCTGTCTCACACTCGTTTATGTCTGCAAATTAAGAGTTAATGCTGAATTATCAAACTGTAGATCTGTTAAGCATCATAATATGCCGTATACGTTCTTATTTTGACGATGCTTTCATCATTTCAACCTGATTCACCCTACTTAAATCCAACAAAAGAAGAAGACATTTTTAAAGTATCCATTTCAATTGATATCTTGAAGTGCTTGGTGGTATATTTACCTGTACATTTATGTTCATGTCCACTTTTGGAAAAACCCCACATGCAGACACACTTGTAAGATCCTTTAGTGTTATCGCACACTGAACTATCGACGTCACATTGGTGGTTTCCAGTTTCACACTCGTTTATGTCTGCAAATCAAGAGTTAATGCTGAATTATCAACGGGCTTTGTTCGATTTTTGTGTCGATTCTATCCAATGAGGATAGATATATATCATATATTTATAGAATGATAATTTTTTATAGTGGACAAAACAAAAAAGGAAGTTAGAATGAATGCCAAAAAACTAAAAAAATACAAATGATAAACCAAAGTTTTACATGTTACACACTTGGAAAGCTAATTCGCTGGGGGAATTTAGCCCGCGAAAAGGAAATTAATTTTGGCGGCTCGAGCAGACAAAGCCGGCGAGAATAATAGTGCTAGGAAATGTGCACGCCCAAATTTCCCTCGAAATCGCACATGTAAGCCTCTTCGCAGGCTACGGGGAATCTGGAGGCTGTAACTAACACCAGACATTTTTCGTGGATACGACCTGTGGGATGTTGCTTGGTGATGGGGAAACTATTACTGGTTAGCTATTGTTATGTGGTGTAGATATTGTTCAGTGTCTTTTTAATCTTTTGTATTACGTTATTTTGTGGTTGCACCCGTCCACAACACAAAGAAACTACCGATCTGACACATACCACTGACTAAATATGAAACCGGTTTCCAACTTTCTGACTGGCTCTAATCTTTATGGTATGGAATAGCATAAAACTAAGGATTGAACTCATGTTAGTTAAAGCTCCGTATGGTTTGCTACCTGCACAGTTAACACCATCCCCAGTATATCCAGGCTTACAAGTACAAGTGAAGGAATGCTTGGTATTGGTGCAGTATGCATCATCGTGGCAGTTATGTTGTCCTGTTTTACACTCATCTACAAATCAGCAAGTGGAAGTTAGATATAAGAATTTATTTGACGTAAAGTAATCCACCTGCAAAGCCCGTTTTCACTTTCAGCCTGTCAAGAGTTGTTTAAATTATTTATTTGCGACAGTTCAATTGAGTTCAAATTATTTTAATTTATGAATACTCTTCGTCAAGAGCCATAATAGGACTATTATGGCTCTTGTCTTCTTCAATGTCACCAACCAGGGCGTGATTTACTAAACAAGTTTGTTAAAGGACTTGAAACGTTAGTCTCAAAACTTCAATAAAAAAACTTTGCACTCCAAAGGACGCATCGTATAGTGCTGCTAGGCTACACTCAGGGGCACCCAAAGGATCTGTTCCTCAAAATATCTGTTCTTCAAGCCAATTTTTGCTGGCTGGGAGATGTGGAAGAAATAATATGTCCTGTCCGAGAGGGGATTTGATGTTTAGAATAGTTACTATGTGTTATGGATCAGATACCCCTCCCCCACCCCTACTGCTGAGGGGTGAATTTTGCCCTATGACCACACCAAAACTGGCCAGTAATGTCTGGACATACGTCTGTTGGGAAACTTCCAGTAAGTCAGGTTGTAGGTTGCAGGTGCACCTTGCTGGCTGGGAACTCTTCCGTCAGTCTTTCTGAGAGTGAGGAACAGATTAATTTTTCCTGGCAATCTCTCAAAATGCTTAAAATGGCTTCAGAAAGCTTTATTCACGCTTTGTTGTTGTTTTAAAATTTCCCGTTGGGTGCCCCTTTACACTGTCCAGTGACTTCCGGTTTTGCATTCTCGCCAGGAGGGTAGGCGGGGGGTACTTCGGATTTCAATTGATAGGAATAGAAAAGAATAATTCTTTATTTAAACACGGTAAAATTCATCAGGAGTATAAAAAATCTTAAATAAACCTAACTACCCTAAACAATATGCAAAACTATATATAACTAACCTAACTAAAACCTGTTTTTCATCAATGCCGCGAAATTCAGACGAGCCAATCGTTTAAATTGACTTAAAGACTTAGAAACAATACCAATTAACTGCACCGAAGCACATGTACCAACTCCGCGATATGGCCATTACCTTACGCATGCGCACAACCATATCACCCCGGCAGTGGCAGCCATGGACAGCTGTATCTCCCTTTTTGGGGCTCATGGTTGTGCACATGCGTACGGTAGTGGCCATACCGGCCGCGGAGTTGATACGTGTGCTTCATTGCAGTTAATTGGTATTGTTTCAAATTTATTTGGGCACACAGGTCAATTTTTTTTATTCCATCTCCATACGCATGCCGTGGGAGAACTGTTTTGCAGTTCCCAACCAACAGCTACCACTTGCTTGTGGTGGAGCTGACGATTAAAGCAGTGCTTGCACTCGCCTCAGCAGTAAATGGTCTTTGATACGCCGGCTACCCCCCGCTAATTAACCCAACGGCTATGCCAAGCTGGTGAGCCCCAATAAGGGCAGCCCAGCTGTCCATGGTTGTCACTGCTCGGGTGATATGGTTGTGCGCATGCATAAGGTACTGGTCATACCGCGGAGATGGTACGTGTGCTTCAGTGTAGTTAATTGGTATTGTTAAAAATTTAGCCCTCTCATATCACGTCTCCGCTTGACTGAAGCTGTTCTTCATGAAGTTAGTTTCCACTCAGTTTGTTAACAGAGTCCCTTAGGGAGTAGCGCGTTTCACATCGTTTAACACTTTAGAGGATAAATATCCAGGAACAAGATCATTTAAAGACTTGTGAACCATTAGGGCTTTTGTATTTGAAACTGAGTGCTCAAGTCTTTCCAATTAAGTTGTTTAAATAAGCGGTTGGCATAAGCATCATATCTAGAAAAGGTTAGAACACGAGCAGCACGGTTCTGAAGCTTCTGTAGCCTGTCAAACATAGTTTGTCCACAATTACCCCAGACAATATCGCTATAATCGAATTGAGATTGAATGAGGAGCGTTGTATATACAATGGAGAGTGGGCGTTGGAACAAAAGCTCTTAGGATCTGTCCCTTGAAATCCGGAGTACACCCCCCCCCCTCCCCCCCTGGTATCCGCGCCGGATTTTTTTCGTCCCATGAGCGACAACGCTTCCAACGAAGAGAACGGGTGCAGAAATGCATAAATTACTTTGCTCTTTGTATAACAAAAACGACCCCAATTCTCCTTAAGTTATTTTTACTTGTACTTAATTATTCATCCCATGGTTTTTTATCACTCACCTAAACAACTGATTTCAATCTCCCTCATGATCTCTTCCATTTGTTCTCTGTTTCTTTCCTGCTCTTTGATTATCTCCTCTTCTTCTTTATTCCTCGGGACGGGACAAACTGCGAAACAGCAAAACAATAAATGCACAGTAATAAAGGTGGAGCATGATCGTCAGGGTGTAGTCCTGAATAGGACTTTGTCGGGCAGTCATCTTCATAGTCAAAGTCGTTTGTTGTTACAGTCGTTTATTGTTAGTCAAATTGTCTCTTGCCTATAAAGTCACTTCTGTTTTTGTCAGTTTTGCTTGAGTCCGCCATAAGTCGTCTGTGCCCGTTGACCGCCATTCCAGTAGCTTTTAGTCTAATTTAGTAAGCCAGCTTTCTAAGATGAGTACTAGTTATGGTAGTCTGTAATACGTAATACGTGTCGCAGAGTCCCGGTCGATTTAATGTTTCAGTCTGGAAATGGTGCATGTTCAGCAATAAGTGACTGTTGACATCTCCATTTCTTGTCGCTGGATCGTCGCTGTTAAACTGTGACAAATGTCCGATCGAAACGACCCGAGTCTTCATAGCCAATCACAACACGGCTTAACTGACACAAGACCAGTCACATCGAGACTTAATTAACCAATCAGGTCGATAACCAGAGTACAATACAGATATCAATATTGAAGTTTTTGTACCCGTTGCCGTCGTTGTTGCTTTATAAGCTCCCTATTATCAGTGTATTATAAACCTTCGCCACGGTAGTATTGGAACAGGAACAATTATAATTTTATAACAATAGAAAAATGAAGATGATGATGATGATGATGATAATAATAATAATAATAATAATAATAGTAATAATAACAATAATAATAGCACGATTTTCTAAGATACAAATTCATTTAAAATCTCTTAAGAAAGTAAAACAGAGGATCAGTCTTGAACGAAGGCGTTTGGCTCGTTTTGAAGTCTTCAACGCACATTTTTTATGTGTAAAAATCACTATTTCATTTGTTTTTTTTTTACTTCAGAATGATTTTTTGACGGCTTTCTGTATATGAAACAGCAACAGGGTGCTTAATCATAATGCCTACAAACAGGTGCGCAATAAATTTTGGTCCTGATCTCATTAGTCATTACCTCCATGGTTTACAACTTCCTGTGCCATCATCACAGCTGGGAACATGATAAAGGAACTGATAACTATCAATGTTGTCATGTCAGCCATTGTCCAAGCTTGTAAAAATAGAATAATATTGAATAATATTCATTGACATATAAAAATATTAAATAATATTCATGGGCATTTAAAAATGTCAAGGAATTTCGTTGGTGAAGGAGAACCGATGCATAACCACAAGTCGGGGTGAGAAGAGGAGGCCCTGGAAAATTGCGGTGGGGCTGTGCGCCGTAATATAATTCCTAAATCCCAAAAAACCAAATTTGACTTTCCTTACTCTGGTCTATTTCAGGTTAAAACTGGGAATAAATTCTCTACCCCATTTTCAGACCAAAAGGGGTATATAGCTATACAGATTATATACATACCTAACGGGCATAGCTATAATATAATAGGGATAACTATAATATGGTCCTATCAGTAAGTTATATAGAATAATAACCCGGGGAAAATTTAGATAAAGAAGTACCCTCAGGAAATTTATCCGATCGCAGACCATATTCTTGAGTTTATTGGATTGCACTAAAGTCAATGTCAAAAGCCCTGCATTCAAGCTTTTTAAGAAAAAGTTGAAACCGCGATTCAAGAACAACTAAAAAAACGAAATGTAAGACAGTTTTTTTATCTCCCCGATATTGATGTATTTTTAGAGAAAGATCCAAGCAGCTGCAGACACAAATATGTTTGATGTTAGTACAATTTCCAGAGCTATTTCCGGTCAATAACCCCCTTTAATTCACTTATTACATAAAATGTATCGTCCCATAGATGCGGAAACCGTGAAAACAGAAAAATCAAAATTGGTCATCTAGGCTAACTATAAGTACTAACCCTACTGATCCACCAGGCATGCAGTGTAGCTGAGTGTATGAGGTCAGACTGAACCCGAGTCTCTCGTTATGCAGATTAGTTGATACATCAGTAGAGTCTGCTAACTTGCATGTTGTTGCCACAAAATTTCAATGATTTTGTTCTGTTTTCAAAACAAAAATTCCATGCAATACCCGGTGGTTTTCGTTTATTTTATAGAGGGAGCGCAAAATTATTGTCGGTGATGGGGAAACAAGTGGCTTTTCTCTGTCAAAAATGGCCAAAATCAGCACTTTCCGAACGCAATCCAATAACGAACTGGACAGTCTCTGAGAACCGAGAAAAATGCAATAAAATAGTAATAATATTACACAAAAATCTTAGGTGAAATTCTGAATGGACAGAGTCGTAAATAAGAGTGCCTTTATGTACCTGTACCAACTCTTGAGCGATGAACCGGCCAAATAACAGAAATAAACTGGTCTACAAGGGATAACCTTGCAGCCGTATTTAAAAACCAACAAAGGTAAAGTTTATTTGCTGGCTCTTCCTCAGTCGTACGATACATGCATGCTACATGAAATAAACAAAAACTAGACAATTGATGCGCTTGAAACATTGTGTAATATATCAGACAGTTACTGGATCGAATTAGAAGAAAACAAAATGTCTGAGGACAAAGTCGTAAATAGATACTGAGTGCTTCTATGAACCAACTCTTGCAAGCGATGAATCAGCCAGATAAAGGTGCTCTATTTAAGGAATAGAAAACGTTTTCCGTGTTTGCATAGCCTGATATAAACACGAGAGGGGTTGGGAGAATTCGAGACAGTTATGCAAACCCGAGACGAAGTCGAGGGTTTGCATAACCGTCGAGAATTCTCCCAACGCCTCGAATGTTTATATCAGGCTATGGAAACACAGGAAAAAATTTGTCTATTGCTTTTATAAATAACTTTCCCTAGAAAAAAACGCAAAACTCTTTGAATGGCACTGATTAAAAGAGAAATTCTTACCAGTCGCAAAATCTTGTCCACGAAGTCTTGCACGCGTAATGAGTTCTTGTTTTGCAAAAAGATGCTTTGCAAAATACGGAGTTTTCTCGCTTAAAATGTCAGCTTAAGCGAAGAAAAATTGACTCACCTTCTTTGTAAAGATTTTCCATGTTTCAGCCGACGAAGGAATGGGTAAATAAAGTAAACTTGTCGAGTTTTGAACTCGAAAACTTTTTCAAATTTGGTGCTTGCGTCATCAGCGCGCGAAAAGCCAAACAACTTGACGCCACAACCATGTTTACATACTCTCATGCAAACACTGCTCTCGGCCAATCAGAGCGCGCGTACTATCTTAGTTATTTTAAACTGGGATAACCTTGCAGTCTAGATAGCAATAAAGAAAATATATTTACTGACTCGTATATGCGACGGTCAAAAAAGAAAAAAGAAAAAGAACTTTAAAAAAAAGTAGACAACTGATTGGACTGCAAAACAGTCGGTTTTTTCCTCAAAATCAGTAAAGAAATCGGTAAAGCTTGGCGCAAGAGTCTTGCGCGCGCGAAGCGCGTGAGCCTCACAGAGGCAAGAGGAAAAAAAAACGTATTTTTAGCGTCTCTCCCCAGTCTCGCTCTCTGTTTTCAGCCTCGTTCCAGACCTTTTGTTTGACTGCTCGCGCGTACTTGAATACGCAAAAATACGGACTGTTTTGCAGTCTAACATAGTGATGTGTTATCTGAACACACAATTTTTTGAAAAAAAAGAAAAGAAAAGAAATACACATTTTAAAATAAAAGGAATCTTTGATGGAATAAGAATATTCGACTGGCAAACCTCGCCGAAGGATCCAAATTGATGATTCACGTCCGTTTCGATCCTATATCATATGGTGATCCTCACTGAAAACGACTATCTTTACAAAACTCAGGAGCGACTATATTCTGTAAAATAACTGTTCGAAGGAGCAAATATTGCCTAGAAATCTCTAAAACTTGAGAAGAGCTAAAAATTTCTGGATAACCGTTCCAGAGCATGATAAATGAAATTGTCCCGATCTGCAAGCTTGTACTGGTAAATCCGCAACCATGCATTGCAGCAGGAAAAGGTCAATTTCGGCAGCTCGAAGGTTAAAACCGTCTGAAACATGGCTCCATTCCGTGACAATGAATAAACAAAGGTTCTAAACAGCCACAAGGAGAAAACGGACAAGATTTTGAAGTAAATGAAACACGCGAAAACTTATGATGCTACTGTGCACGGTTACACCTTTTTGTTACTAACTCCTTTCTCGTTTGTTAAATTATTAAAAAAAGTGATTGATGAGTTGCAACTGTATTAAAAAATATTGAGTCGGCGCCAGTTAAACCATTTTTAAAGTCCACAACCCCACAACCTCCCCCCTCCCCCCTCCCCAACTTCACTTCAAAAGAGGTGGATCGGCCCCCGAACTTGGAAAACTGCTCCGCGGGCCCTGGATATATCAGGCAATTATTGAATTAAAAGAAAACAAATTTAATAACAACAAAAAAAATACGTCAACGATATACAGTATTCTGATTCAAACTTCTGCTCTGTTTCACATCAGTGAAACTGTAGAAATTTAGCCCCGAAATAAAGAACTAAAAACCTGATAAAAATATGAGGTAAGTTAAACTCCTGTAAAGATGGGATAGAACAGTTTGCGGACGAAAAAGCATGTAGTTTGTACTGAAAAGTACGACAAAGCAACTAAAGGGTTCAGTTATGTTGCAATAAGGGAAACGCGGCATCTTTCGATGCTATACAAAGAAAAACTGATTTTGTTCAAGATTTCGGTCTACACAGTCTTCGCACATATTTTTAAGGCACAGTAAAACCTCATGCTAGGGGAATTTAAAATGTAAGTGAAAAAATACAGTGAAGGCTTTCAAAGTTGACCGTCACAACCTGCTAATTCCTATTTCTTATGAGACTGATAAACAATTCTCATTTCTACGGAGCCCTGTAAGGGACTTTTAGTGATACCTTTCGTACGACTTTTAGTGCGATTTTCATTATCAGCATAGTGAAAATCGCAGGCGCACCAATTGTGCATGTCTTATACGCCAACGTCTATCTCAGACACCTAATCCACTTTGAATACCAGAGTTCTACATTCTAACTAAGATTCACAAGCCAACCATTACAGGGAGACCAATTATCTTCGGCTGCGATGGTCCAACAGAGAGAATTTCCTCTTTTGTTGATACATTACAGCAACCAATATCAAAAATACAGAAATCATACCTTAAAGATACCACCGACTTCATAAATTCTATTGAAAACACAGAGGTGAAAAAACGGACATTTCTTGTTTTGATGGACGTCACAAGTCTTTACACAAATATACCACAGAACGAGGGCATTGAAATTGTCTGTAAAGCATATGAAAACTTCGACAAAAACAAACCTCCTATTCCTACACTGTTCCTACACATTACCTTCGGGAAATGCTTAGACTAATCCTCACAGAAAATTCTTTCCAGTTCAATGGAAAACAACCTCCAACTCATGGCACTGCAATGGGTATAAAGACAGCAGTTTCTTTTGCCAATATTTTCATAGCACATATTGAAACAACAATTCTAAGCAGAACCGTTTTTAAACCTACTGTTTGGAAACGCTACATTGACGATATCTTTCCCCTATGGGACATAAGTAAACCAGACATCGAAGCCTTCATCGAACAAGCAAACTTAATTACATCACCCAACTATCAAATTCACGGCCGAAATATCTGACACTGAGACTGTGTTTTTAGACACGATTGTATACAAAGGCACAAGATTCAAGGAAAATCTATCCTTGATGTAAAGACACATTTTAAAACAACGGAAACCTTCCAGTACACACATTTCACCTCTTGTCACCCGCCGAGTGTTAAAAAAGGATTTGTCAAAGGAGAAGCCTTGAGAATCCTACGAACAAACTCCTCAAAAACTACGTTTGAGGAAAATACTTCAAATTTCAAAGAACGCTTGATTGACAGAGGCTACCCACAAACTATGAAAGAAAACCTTCTATCAGATATAAAATTCACAGAGAGGGAGTCTGCACTCCTGAAACACAACAACAAAGAGGAAAAAGTAATATTGCCTTTCGTGACATAGTACCAGCCCTCAGTGCCTACTTTGAAGCAGTTTTAATAACAAAAAGGAATCTTATACAAAGCCAACCGTTACTTCGCCAAATTTTTAAAGAACCGCCTATCATTTCCTACAAGAAAGGAAAATCCCTAAAGGACATGCTCGTTAGAGCTAAAATATAAAAAGGTTAACACAAGGCTTCACGCCGGTATAGATGTGCGGCTTGTCACCCCTTGCATTTTCTCACGTACTAAAAGTCGCACTAAAAGTGGCACTTCAAGTGGCACTAAAAGTCGCACTAAAAGTCGCACTAAACGTCGCACTAAAAGTGTCACTAAAAGTGGCACTGAAAGTCTCACTAAAAGTGGCACGAAAATAGAAAAGATGTGTGTCCCTTACAGGGCTCCGTACATTTCCAATCCCATGCTCCGACACTTTTTAAGCAGTTAACTATACTTCAATTACCTTATATTTCGTTTTTATAGACTTATATGTTTATTATTGTTTATGATTTTTTTTAACCATAAGCTGCCTGAAGTATATTTGAAAGTTATTTTAAGCCTGTTTCTAATTATGGCGAATTTTCTGTTCGCTTTACTGGAAATGCTAAGTCGTTGCTACTGGAACGAGCGAATAAATAAAAACAGTACCTTTGTAGGAGTCAATTTAAAGGGAAATAGCCGACTATTACAACTGTCAAACTATCTTTGATCTACCTCCAGCGCTTTTGATCATTTTAATGTTTAAAGGCGCTATATTAAGTGAATAAATTATTATTATTATTATTATTATTATTATCTTTTATAGTGTCTGCTGTCCACATGCCTGTCTCACGAAATGCAAAAAACTTATTGTTTACATTAATTTCTTTTCCTTTCATTGAAAAGAGAAATAAACCTGACTTGACCTGATACGACTTCACTGACTCACACTTAACCAGTCGCAATTCTAATTCACTGATGAGCCGTGACGTACCTTGCATAAAAGTAAATACTACAATGTTGTTTGGCTTTACAAAGGTAACTCACAATTTCAACTGACCACTTTCACCCGAAGTTAAAATGGCCCCGTCAGTCCAAGTCGCAAATTCAACTCGTTCTCTAGCAATTTACAACTCGTTAGCCTGAGTACTAAGGATTAAGCATTTCTGGGGAGAAAAAGCTAGCTAGAGAGAAGCGGAAAAGGTCTTTTTAGTACTGACCCTAACAGGTGAATATTTCACATACGGCGCACTTGTGGCCGTTGGACATGAATATATCCTGTGTCAGGATGATCAAAATTGATAAATGATTACGAAATATTGTAGCTACAGACATCTCTATGTGCCATTCTTGTTAAAAAGTTTTATAGCGTACGCACCTTAAATTTTTCAGCTCCTTTGCTCGGTTGTGTGTTTACCAACTTTTGGTGTCAAAAAGCTTCTTAATTCTGAGCTTGTCTGAGTAGGTTGCCAATCAAGATGTTTTATAAATTAGGTGAATGTTTTGCTCAAATAAAGGATATGTTTAAATATGTTTTCAGGAACGTCAAAGAGCCCCAAATTAGAACAATTAGATACATTACTGAGAAACTTAAAAGCAGAAATTCAAGTTTGTCAGACCGGTGGCGCCAGCAGTTAATTTTAATCATCGCTTATATGTTGATAAAATGTTTGACCAAAAACAACGGGAAATAATCTCGTATTTCAGTATTACTGCCGTTGGCAGTACGGAGTACCATTAAAAAACGCCAACATATCTATTTGTAGTTATTACTCCATTTTTTCCGATCCTGTCCATAAATTGTTAAATTCCGCCATCTAGTCGCAAAGAGACAATTGCAGTTTGCTTTAACAAATACATAGTTTATTAAACTTATATGATTGATGTGTTATGGTCAACTTAACGGCGACGCGATACAGAATTTGTTGTCTTTTTTACCCTTTTTCTTTTTAATTCCCTTCCATTTTCTAGGCACGACACGCTTGACCTGTTCTGTTATATGATCTCTTGACTCATATTTATTTAACTGAACGACGATGATCGCTCGCTCGAGTCTCGCTGATCGATGATGCATGTGCAAGTTAAGAGCCCTTTTTAGATCTCTCTTGGTTTAGCAGTTTCCAGGTGCCGGACACACTGTTTTCTCAATGAAGTGTAACATATCAAAGCAAAAGTCCATTAGAGAGTTTTAGATTCACCTTTACGGAAAACGGCAACGTCAATTTGTCAACCTGACGATGCAAGTTAAGAGCCCTTTTTAGATCTCTCTTGGTTTAGCAGTTTCCAGGTGCCGGACACACTGTTTTCTCAATGAAGTGTAACATATCAAAGCAAAAGTCCATTAGAGAGTTTTAGATTCACCTTTACGGAAAACGGCAACGTCAATTTGTCAACCTGACGAAGTTCTCCCTCTACTTGTCGTTTACTGTTTATAATACAAAAATTAGTAGCTAATTCATGCCAGATTCATCCATATAAAGTATTTCTGCTCATTTCCAAATATGAGAAAATGTCACCTTGAATTTGCCGTATGGCGACTTTACCGTAAACGTGAATCTAAGGCTATGTTGACACGTACTATACCTGATAGTTAAAAGCTATCCAGTATGATGCGACACCTGTCCGATATGTAACTCTCCACTTTAGAGATCGGCGCTGCGCAGCTTCGCTCCGTTACAGAAATCGCGCCAAAATCCCCGTTGTTATGTGTGAACCGAAGCCCTAGTGTCCGGTATGATTTTCGTGCCGGCGCAAAAACTATCCAGTACAGTGTAAACATAGTCTAAAAGTCACTTATATTATCACGCTTTTTAAAAGTCGGTCCCAGCACCAGTTTTGAGGATGCCGAAGGAAAGAGAGTTCGACAGAGTTCCCAAACCAACACCCCAAAAATGTGAAAAAAAAGGGTTAGAGAGATAAGTTGTATTGGAATATAAATACCAATGAAATGTCGATCTTAAGGAAGAAAAGCCACCCGACTTTCGATGTTTTTTGTCTACACGTGGATGGATTGTTTTCAATCAAGAGAAAAGTCAGTTATAACTCGGAAATTTTCTTAATGCGTTATCGGCTTACTCATGATTGGTTGCTTATTTTGACGCCCAAGGAAGTGACGTCATTTTAGAAACAGAAATCAAAGAGAGCAAAATCAATCTCACGTCAAGGGAAAAGATTACCCAAGCAAAATTCAAACAATTTATGAATTTTATATTCTACAAATGAGGTAATTATTATTTTATAAGTAAGGTTATCGTCGTTAGCAGCATTGGCAAAGATGCTTGAGATAGCGTGTCAGCGATAACTAGGGTGAAGCCCTTGCGATCCTTTACCCTGAAGCTGTACAGCATGCTTTGCAGATGCGGGGAGCAAGTGCAAGGGAACGTTTGAAAATCGCTTCCAAGAGCTTATGATCGGTATGTACTGTGATGTCTCCTTTGCCAAAAAGCAATTGATCGAACTCCTTAAAGACATGGATGATAGTCAGGGTCTCTTTCTCAATCAATTTTATGCGTATTTCTGTTCTGTGGGCTCGCAGTAGAGAACTCAAACTGTGGGCAACAGTTTGTCACTCAATTTAAGAAACGTTTGCTGACACTAGATTCGATTCTCCCAGTGCTATTTAATCCCCGGGTCGACGGCGCGGCGCAATTTCCACTCTTCTTTTCTCCTGCGTTTATTTACAGGTTAGGAATTTTTATTACAGCAAGGGTTATGTTCTGATGCCCTTTTTACTGTCAGCCCACTTCAGCTATAAACAGCAAAGGGTTAAAGCAGTATGCCCAGCCCTTACCCATGGGAATAGCTTTTATCGGGATCAAGCACTACTACAATGATGTGCCAGAGAGAATGGCCTGATAGAAGGTGACGGCCGTGCGCCCATGAATGATAGAGACATGGGAAAACAGAGAAAAAGGTTTTTTTTTAGCAATGCGTTTATTGAACTTAATTTCTACAATTTCTACCTTTTTTCTATAAGCGTTTTAAAATCCATTGATTTTTGTCGGGGGTGAACAGGAACCAGGTTGTTTGATACTCATTGCAACCGGATGTAGCCATTGGCTCTAATATCTCTACCGCCATTGTCTGGATGTTTTAAAAGTTTTTCTTTTGGGCAATTTGAGGTGCGCTCAGGAACGATCACTATGTGTTGCGTGGTGAACGCGAACATGGACCAGTCAGGGGATCCGGGTAATCAATATTGCATGACAAAACATGACTCTTCCCACCCTCAGATAGTCTACTGTTTGCGCGTGAGCGGTGTTTGGAATTATCCAATGGATGAGCGTATATAAGATGAGCGCGTTTACCACGCAACAAGGAGGCATCGAGGTTCCTGAGCGCACGTCAAATTGCCCAGAACCAAACACTTTCCAAAAAAAATTCCCTCAAAACACACCGCGATGCCCATGACCTGGCGTTAAGGATTTGGCGCTGTCATGACGGGTAAATCGGAGTGCGGTTCTTTGATGCGGGAGAGATTTGCAAGCTGAGACTGCACACAGTCACCTGCCTTGCTTCGCTTTATGTAGGAAAACAACACCGAACAAACAACGAGCCGCAAAAAAGTATAAAGTGGCCATGAATTGAGCCCAGGTTACACAGAAAAATCAACAACAGACCCAAGTTTCCGTAAGTACAATTTATTCCTATATTTAGGCCTATATTTCTACGTTTGAATAACTATATTAAATTTCTCATACAAAGTCTTTAAATCTTTCATAATATGCAAACCAGTATCGAAACTAGCGGTAATTTATGCATCGAGTTTGGGTCGCCTGTAGTTTAAAACGGAAAAAATGGTGCGCGAGACGTACATTTAGTGCCGCACTGTATTCATTTTGGGTAGAACCCAACTAGCGTACTATCTCGACCTGTGCAATGTGACTGGCTAACGCACTCACTATCTATTGATACGTAGTGAGAAGCGCGCCGGTATTTTGTGCAAAAACAAATAGAGATCGGCGTGACCCAACTTTGTTTATCGAAATCGCGTCGAAATCCCCGTTGTTATGTGTGAACAAAAGCCCTAGTGTCCGGTATGATTTTCGTGCCGGCGCGAAAGCTCTCCAGTATTGTGTGAACATAGCCTAAGTTTCGATAAGATGGCCGAGAAAGATTCCATAATCTGAACTAGCCATGAATTCTTTATTTATTATCCGTAGGCGTTAGTTTGATTCTGTCAACAGGTTGTTGTGGATGTTATGGCTTATTTTCCATAAAAGTTGAATTATTTATACTGTTGTCGTTAGTAGTGGTGTGCCAGCATTTTGTGCCTTTTTAACTACCAGGTAAGTACCAGCCAAATTGTGGCTCATAAATAAAATGCGCCGGGAAACTTTTTAATTTATGCTAAACATGTTCAGGCAAGTACTAGTAATGACGTCACGATAAGGAGGCCTGTCAACGTCTATGTGGCAGTTTAGCGAGCCCATGGTGTTTTGAACATAAAAGCCTCCATGGCAGGTACTAGTAATGACGTCACGACACCATAAGGAGGCCTGTCGACGTCTATTTGACAGTTTAGCAAGCCCACATCCTCGGAGACCCAGGGGCAGATATTGGGGACGAGGGAAAGTCTAAACGGGCGGAAAAATATATATGGAACGAAGAAAAGTAAAGAACGGCGAGAAGAGCCCCTGGGGACAATGTCTTACCCGACCAGTTCCAAACGGTCGCCGCCGCTCTGGCTTCTGATTGGTGCCAGAAAAACACAAGTTTTCTGGCACCAATCAGTTCTTACATCCAATCAATTCTTACATTTCTTATTTTTACATTTCAAATTTCTTTCCAATCACTACTTCGACGGTTTTTGTTTTCAACGTTCACTTTTCTACGCTATTCTTTAATTTTCAAATTGTAACGTCAAATTGTTAACCTCTTCATTATATGAAGACCCTGAAGAAGGAAGGCCGTTCCATCCGAAATATTGGTAAAAATATATATATTCCTGACTGTAAAATCAGCCTTGCTTCTTTTGTCTTATAGTTTCACGATAGCTTCGCATGATTTTCGTGGTAGTTTGCGTCGAAAATTGGAGGAGCTTTAAAAGCTACCAAGAGCCTTAAATCAATAAGAAAGAGGAAAAGTGCCTGCCGTCTTTAGTATTAAAATATCCATACGTATCCAGATATTTTTGAAAACGGAGATAAGTTTATCGGTTTTCCAAAAAATACGCGTCCACATGAAGTGCATTTAAATCGTTTTCTCCCGACGATGAAATACAATAATATTCCTTACAGAGCATGCGTAAAGGTTAGGAGTATATGATGTTTGACATTATTGTATTCGAAAGCGTTTGCCGGGTTTTGACCGTCCAATGTAAACGATAACCGGCGTTTTCAAATGAAACCTCTACTCTAGGGACCGTTTTCGAAAACCTGCTTTTCATGGTGTCAAAAACGCCGTTTACGTGCGGACGGACGTTTTAGCGGTAAAAGGGAGATAGAGTCTCCTTTTAAAAAAATATCCGGATACTTGTGGACGGGCCCGAAAGTGGAATAAATGCTGGAAGGTGGAAGATATTCACTTTGTAATTGATTTGAGTCATCATCATTATTATTGTTAGTATTACTTCTGTCAGGGGCCAGCTCCTGGTAATCAGTTGTAAAAAATGCGTTCGGTACAAATGAAGCTGTTGTTGTTGTTATGATGAAAAAAAAAAACTCACCTTGTCCCACCCATCACTTTTTCCCTAAAACAGATCTGCCTAGGCACAAACCTCTGCATCGCTTCCCCATCTGAGGTGACAACAATCAGGAATTTAAATGGTCTGCAAGACTTTATTAGCGCTATGAATTGCACGTGTGCGCCTCGTGAAAGAGGCTGCAGGCGTGTGTCCGCTGAACATGAGCACTTCAGAGGAACTAAGTACGAAACAAGAGTTGATATTGGTCAGTGCATTAGAAGATGTCGTGTGCATGGTGAGTCATGAATAATGTTGTTAGAGAGCTTTAGATTTGAGGACGAGGACAAAATTCATCTTGAGGTTTTTCTCGCGAGTATTCTCAAAATTTATACACCCCCAGAAAACTTTATTATTTTACTCTCCCGCTGATACAGTCGACTCTCGATAACTCCAACCCTCGCTAACTCGAATCTCGCGCTAACTCGAACCAAAATCGATTTCAATACCAATTTCAAGACTGAGGCACACTTATCAACTCCGCGGTAGGGCCAGTACCTCACGTATGCGCACAACTATATCACCCGGGCAGTGGCAGCCATGTACAGCTGTTTCGATTTCGCCCTTACTGGGGCTCATCAACATAGCATAGTCGTCGAGTCAATGGACGTGCGATCCCGCGTCTCAAAGAGAAATAAGCAATAAAGCGTCAATGTTGCAAGTAGAAGTGAATTAGGACGATTGCCATTAATTATTAATATCTACAAAAACATCCTTTATCACATATTGTATCTTCTGCGTGAAAACGAGGATATACTATTGTTAAACAAGCCTTTCGTACCTAGCTAGAACTTCATTATAGTGGTAAAAATAGCTTTTACCATAATCTTATCAAACTATCTGAATATTTTAACCTGCCCGATTTTCATCCTAATGATTTAAGTGAAGGTAAGATCAAACATTATATAAACAAACTAAAACAAAAAATATAACATATTGGCAACATACAATCATTCTAAGAAACTACAATTTTACGGCATATTCAAACATGATTATAAAATTTTAAGTTATCTAGACTTAACCAGAAATTCAACCAATTAAAAGGACAGACTTAGAATTTCATTTTCTCTTGCATTGTCCAAAATATAACATCCCAAGGGAAAAATTCTACAATCAAATCCAACATAATTTGTTGATTTTAATCAGCTATCTTGCACAGTATTAATAATTAAATTGGTGAAATCACAGAATTTTTCTGTAAATTCACATTTGTTAAAATATATTTCATTATGTAATGATTTACTTATTAATAACTTGTTATTAAATCATACTGATGACACTTGAATGGCCATTTTAATCATTATTACATTGTATTATCATTAGTGTAAATTGTAACTTTATCTTAAAGCTTTTGCAATACTGTAAATATATAGTAATGCAAATAAAGCTTATGTTGTTGTTGCATTACATTTAATCGAAAAAGCCCACCCTCAAATCACCTTGGCATCTTTAAGTAGCAAAATCAATAAGCACTGCAGCGCTCTTTCGAAATTTCCATCCCATTTTTTTACAATTTGGTTTGCGCGAACTTAAGAGGTCACTTAACTGACTGAAGTTTAATACGCAGCCTTGCAAACTCAGTTAATGGGAGTATCACGTACGTACTCTACGATAAATAAAATGTAAAGTTGTTTAGGGAGATACTTTATCATCACTTTCATCATACTTATTTAAATAGCATACTACTAAGAAGAAATCAGTGAAAGTTCAAACCTTGTTTTGGTTTGAACTTTCATTTCTTCTGAAGACGGGTTTTAAACATAATATCAATATGCTTCAAGCTTACATCAGCAATGGTAATCAACATATTAAGGTGATTCCCTGGTTTTGATGTGCGCATCTCTTACTGTGCATAACAAGATGGCCGATTGACTGAAGAGAAACGCTATTGTAAGTTTTGCTTGCGGTTGTTTCTTGCCGAGGTGAGACTCAATGTATGAGGAATATGAATAACGTAAGCAGTACGCGTGTTGCTGAGTTCGACTTCCTCACGGAGAACCTCGATAGTGATCCATGTTTAACTTGTGCTTACCCACTTTGATTTTCATTTAAACGCTTTCTTTAACACATTGGGTCCTAAATGTGATATATCGATGCAAATTCTGTAAGAAGGGAGTTTTTAATACTTTCTTCCCCCTTTCACGAACATTCTATTTTAAAACTGGCCGAAGTCCTCTCTCAAAAAAGGGAGAAGATGCATTTGGTGCGCACTTTCTGTAGCTCTACCACAAAAACGAGTACGGTGACCCCCATTTTTTATTTCATGATTTTAATAAGGACAGTGCTCCCTTTGGATGAGAAAAAAATTGGCCCAAATGTATGTTCAGTTTTTTGGCAATTTTACTAAATTGTACGGATTGAGCTATCACGAGTCGAATAGCGCGTGTCCAATTAAATTCTACTTTGGAGCGTAAAGTAAAAACAAGGGCATTTAAAGGCATTTTTCTGGTACGTAAGTGGATAAACAATACATTAAAGTCAAATTCTGTGCGATACCGCATGCATCATCGAAAAAATGTCTTCTTTTTGTCTTCTAGTTTTGGGCTGCGCGCGGTTTTTGTCGAAAGGTCCTAAATAGCTGTATTTGTCAGCATTGTGACGTCAAAACAAGCACGGTGACCCCCACTTTTTATGACTTTTTTATCATCTTTTGGACTTGTAACATCAGTGTACCAAGTTTCATCTACAATCTATGTTAGGTTCTTTTACTAAGGAATCACCTTAAAAGGTCTGATTAGCAAAAATTAATAAGCGCTACTATATTGCTGGAAAATGCGACACTCTCGCTTGAATGGATTGAATGCGGGAGAAAAATATGTTCATTCGAAAGAGCGCCGAGGCGTTTATTTATTTTTCTTCTTCTCCTGTGCGATTCTTACTTGAGGTCGGTGCCCTTTCGATTAAATGCAGTGAAACATTGAATTTTTCGAAAGAGCGTCGCGGCGTTTATTGTTTTTCGATTTAAAAGATGCCAAGGTTGTTCGGGTGGCGCTGTTTCGATTAAGTGCTTTTTTTCAAGCTGTGTTGTGCCAGAAAGTGTCGGGTTTGTGTCATCTAGTGTGTGTGCGTGTGTAATTTTTGGCGCTAGCCCTGTTAGGCGAAGGGGGTAGTGGGGATGCTAGGACCGTTCCCTGGAGAGAGACCTATCATGGAAAAAATATAAATGAACGATTGAGACAGAGGAAACACCCGGGGGGGGTACTCCCTTATATAAGCTATATAGGTATTTGCCGCCCCATCGGGTAGGGTTTTTGCGCCGTTTTGGTCTGAAAACGGGCATACACTTTGCCCATTTTGGTCTGGAATCGGGTATGGTTTTTGAGGGAACTACGGGAAAATATGAACGTATTTATCATTTCAATTCCAAATGAGTAAGAAAGAAAGAGAAATATGCGAATTCGAAACTGGAATATGAGGAATTTTTTTGTTTGCGCTCTAATCTAAGTAATACTAACGTAATTTCTGCCTAAAGGCTAGGTCTGAAAACGGGTGTGGAAAATGACATTTTTTGGTCGCGTCAGGATATGAGGAACCGGGCGGCACACCCCACCAAGAATTCACAGAAGTATCCCCCCCGGGGGGGACAGAACAAAAGGTTTTGTTTTGAGCAATGCGTTTATTCAATTTAATTTCCACAAATATTTGTTCACGCAAGAATTAACCTTCACTTAACCTACAATTTCTATTTAGCATTGTAAAGGACACTGATCATTGACTATGAAGTCGAACAATACTTTTAACGTTGCATTTGTGTACTCATTGCACCAGGATGTAGCACATCGCTTTAATGTTTTTGTCACCATTGTCTGTACCATGCAAGGCTATGTTTCCACAGGTGTTGGCATCAGCAGGATAACCACCAGTACCAAACCCAATTCTCGAGTCAGGGGAAACACAGTTGTATTCTTGGTTACTTATGATACCTATTCTTGCTCTGCTGCACCGCTTCCACGACCCACGAGAATTGAACCCTTCCTTGTTACAATATCTCTGCAGCGATGCCTGTTGGCCAATCAGCTTCTTCCAGGTGTCACGACCCAGTGACGTCAAACGGTATTTTCCGTCAGCGATCAGGGAGTGTAAGGAGTTGGCTGGTTTGTTGATGACGATCGAATTAACTTGATGGCCGATCTTCATAGCGAGGCAGATCTTAGTGAATGGTGTGCTCCAGTAGGTGGGTAATTTTGTTTCTTGATCATCGAGCAGGGTCTTTCCCGCAGAGGGATTATGGTCCGTCTTGTTGGTCCACAATTTTGAATCGTAATGAAAGGTATTCTAAACAGATAAAGAATGATATATCGTCAATTAACAAACCGTTTTCACCTGACATCACAGCAGTCACATTCTGCTCCAAAAGTTTGTAAGATTATCCAGTTTGGCCCTCTGGGCCCTGGGGGTCAACTCCTCCTCGTCCCCAAGTAGTTTTGAGAATATCTAGGCTAAGACAATCAAACGCCTGGTAAGAATTAAAATAATGTAATAAATACCCCAGCCAGGTAAATGACGTGACATGGCGAGATTCCTCTAAACATTTCGCTGTGATAATGGTCAATGGTCGCCATCTAGGTGTACTAGTGAGCCAGTGTGAAGAGGCTACGTTACTGATATGACTGGCCCTTTTACGACCCGTAAAGATGAAACGAATCCTGTGTTCTGTGCGAGAAACAATTTCCTTTTTGGCCATGAAAATCCTTGATTTACCAAATCTTCGGTCA
Source organism: Porites lutea (assembly GCF_958299795.1). Lineage (NCBI taxonomy): Eukaryota > Metazoa > Cnidaria > Anthozoa > Scleractinia > Poritidae > Porites > Porites lutea. Next base: position 32,022,003 of record NC_133207.1, on the reverse strand, counting down.
AGAGGAATGGATACGGGGCTGGTTCTTTTTCGCGATTTCATGGACCTCAACTCGGTCTCGGTTCATAAAAACGCAAATAAAAAGGAACTCACCCAAAATCGAGACAAATTAGCCTCATAATTTGTCAGTAAAGCCCTATTCTTGTAAGAAACCTACACGGTAACATTTTTGCGAGCGGCACACAAGATTCTCCTCACGGGCTATCTTGGATCACCCACTTTTGCGCAACATTATTATGGTAGGAAATATGCCAAAAAGGGTAAAAATTAAATAAAATCAATATCTGTACAAAAATTCTGCTCCTTCATTGTAAAACTAACAATTCATCTGAAACTATCAACCTGTCAGAAAATAAACGTTTTGTTCGGGCGCTATTAAAAAAACTTGCCCCAAGGATTGCACTGGACTGAAATCACGTCCTTTGCCCCATTTATACCAAAGCTTAAAATTTACCTGACAGCTAATTTTCAACATAAGCCAGAATGGTTTACACAACAGACTCCCATACCGTGCGTTCCAGTATGGATTGGCAATTTCCAAATTTGATATTTCAATACCTGTACCCCCAGCCAAAAGCTGACGGTATGTTCGCTTCCTTTCAGCTAATTGTTTAAAAGCTGTTTAGTTACTTTCCTAAAACCAGCTCCGCTGTTCACTTATGTCCTGGATTGCAATCTGTCCCAAACCTGATTTGCTAGCAATTCTCGGTCGCAATTTTAGCAAAAAATAGTTTAAAGGAAACTGCTCGAGGTTGATCGATGGGTCATTTAGATTAGTCAACATTGCGCGTAGCGCCGAGATGGCTGTAATCATCTCATATCCAACAAGGGCGAGTAGAATCATTGTTTTATCAAAAACGCCCACAAAACAGTATCGAGAATTCTTCCCAACTTTATTTGTAAAAACAACCGATTTTCAGCTTGTTTTTAATTTTGAGCAGACGCTCATAAGCCAATCAGAACACTTGCATTATCCAATGAGTCAGTTTTTAATAATAGGCAATATACCATAGAATCGATCATGTATATTCAGTCCTACATCTTCCAAAAATGGTAAACGGCTGAAGGTTATGAAGAATTAGTCGAGGGATTTGGAGCCAATCATGAACGCGGGCAATATATTATCAATGAATACTACTGGTAATAGTTGACACTACAGCTACCCCCGTTCTGTATATTGTTGGTCAATAGTATTCTTGCTCGTTGTGTAGCTCTTTGAAATATACCGATTTTCACACATATTCAATACAATATGTGAGATAAATACAGGAAACGTAAGGTTCCATGCACGGTTTCACTGTTCGATGTACACAGCTTTGATCAATATAATATATACCGATTTTCACACATATTCAATACAATATGTGAGATAAATACAGGAAACGCAAGGTTCCATGCACGGTTTCACTGTTCGATGTACACAGCTTTGATCAAAACATTCTCAGTTTCGAGAATAGTTTATTCTAAACCATAAGAAAAAATTTAATTAGAAGTTGAATTTTTCGCTATTTCTCTTTCACTTTTTATCAGTTCATTTTATTTGCCGGAAAGTAAGCCTTAGAAATGAGAAGGACGTTTGATTAATTCACGCTCGCGCATTCTAGTCTTATTTTAAATTTTATAGCGGAAGGACATGATCTGTGAGTAGGGAATAAGTCAGCACAGAATTTGATTGTCGGCGAATTTCTGTAATCGTCCATAGTTCTGCTAGTGATAAGCTAGCCGTTGTTTACTCGTCTTGCTTGTTTGGGGCTGAGTCTTAACTTCGGTCAAAGAGAGAGAAAGAGTGTCTGGCAAGGTTTCCAATCAAAAAATTGTGAACTCGTGTCTGGCAAACTCTCCATATATATATACACAGTTATACGCACCTTAGAACTTCATCTGCGCCTAACGAGTGCCTTTTGGTCCATAACTTTCAAAACAACTGCTCCACAGAATGTCACTGATAACACGTAACGTAAAAGAGTATCGAAGTATGACTGCACGATAAATGTCACAAAATCTACCTAACCGGTCCCCTAGCGATTTTTTGTCTTTACGTCATCCTAACCATTTCGTACTTGCGGGCGCAAACAATAGAAACGTCATCATTACCTATCGATTCCTCGCGGCCCCTGTTCAGACAAGTCGAGATTTTTTTCTGGCATACTGACTGTATATTCCAGCTGTAAGTACTTTCCTTAATATACGCGCGAGTTACAAGAGTGCCTCCTCGGGATTTCGCCTTCTGGGCGAAATCCCTGCGGGGGCAAAAATTGTTGCATCGCTGCTGCTACCTTTTTGCCATCGGTCTTCATGACGAGCGTCCATCCACCTCCTCCGCATGCTCTAAGCTCAGCAGCTTCCATGTGACAGTACACAGGAATTGGTTTAGACTCCACTTGCAGGAAGTAGGCTTTGTTTTCACGTTTCCTAGTAAATAGATATTTATATAATGATATATTTTTGAGGCACTGCATGAAATCAAGCAAGATTTGTTTTCTCTGCATGTTTTAGTAAGTGACCACCGTCCTCATATTCAATCAGATGCAATAAACGATTGGATTTAGAGACATAAAGAGAATAAATATAAACAAGAATATGACAATCTTTCGCACGTCGCGGACAAAACTGACATTTGGTATGAAGCAATGTCGACCCTACAACAAAGAAAAACCAAATGAACAATAGTCCAGTTTCAAATTAAAAATTACCGCTGAATACAAACATTAACGGCACATTTATACAGGGTTACCCTCGACGTAAAGTAAAATATTCAGAAATTCCGGCAAGTAAGTGTTTAAAATTTGAATATGCACAATAGACATAGTAATAAATAGGTCTTTTTCTCGTTGGAATTTGTGAATATATTACCTCAGATGGAGGCTAAGCCTGTAAAAAATGCGTCTTCACTTCTTTAATTCAGCGGTCATAGCGAACTCGAAACTGGACTATTGATATACCTCGACAGACGCACGGTTACAAAATTAGCACCAGCCGAATGCAGCCAAGGTTATTTGAATCGGGTGGTGCGGCCTAAAAAAGAATTATATGTACCCGCTCCAAAAGCAGTAGAAAGGATAGTTAGGCCGTTGAAGCCAGAAATGTGATAACTAACAGCAAATGTAAAAGTTTTCAAATGTAGTGCAGATGAACCACAAGAGTAATAAGGTCCTCAAATGAAATGAAAACCGTAGTTGCTTGAAAGAGCGCCGCCCTCGAAAAAAAAAAGTAAAAAGCGCTCTCGCGAATAAATACAATTTAATCGGAAGAGCACCGCATTTCCTGGCTAGCAACTCTGCAGCCCTTATTGATTGTTTTAATAAAAAAAAGCGGAGTCACTTTATCCACTTTAACCCACATGGGCCCACAGTTATCCGCAGGAGGGTACTCCCTTATATAAGCCATATAGGTATGTGCCGCTCCAAAGACTATGGTTTTTGCGCCATTTTTGGTCTGAAAACGGGTATAGGGTATGCTTTTCGAGGGTACTACGGGAGTGTATGAACGTATTTAATAAAGTAAATCAAGCTTAGTTGCGTAGCGTCCTAAAACAAAACTAGCAGCCGCTAACCGGAACGTTGAAACTCGCTCGAGACCCTTTCCATTTGCGCAGAGATTGATGGAGTGTCCGTCTAGTCCATGAATTCGTGCCATCTGGGGAGTTGAAAGAAGCATCATACTTTAGTCCTTTTAGGGTTGAGCGTCAAGTTACATCTGGATGACCAGGTAGACAGCTTAGCAGCCGCTAACTGTACTCGCTGAAGTCTCTTAACAAGATAATCTGCTATAGTATCACTGACAATGTCATTATAATCGATCTTTGACAAAATAAGACACCCTGCCAAGTGTTTTCTGGAATTATACGGGGCACGGTATTTCAACTTCTTCAGTACAGACAAAGTTCCGTAACAGCTTGAGATCTTGGAGTTTCTCTCTCTTTTCCAGTTGACGTTTTCGTGCACTTCCGTACCAAGTAGGCGGAAAGTTGAAACTCGCTCGAGACCCTTTCCATTAGAGATGGATGGAGTGTCCGTCTAGCCCATGTGTTCTTGACATCTGGGGAGTTGAAAGAAGCATTACTTTAGTCTTTTTAGGATGGAGGGCCAAGTTACATCGGGATGACCAGGTAGAAAGCTTGTCCAGCGCAGCCTGCATCTCCACCTGACAACTCTGAAGCTCAGATGGTTTAGAGTGACTATAAATCGTTATATCGTTCGCATATTGATGGCAATTTACTTCAGTTGGGAGTACGTCTGTCAAGTCGTTGACATAAAGGTTGAATAAGAGGGGACGCAAAATGAACCCCTGAGGTACCCCAAAAGACACATTTATGCGCTCCGACCAGAGATCACCGATATGGACGTACTGCGTTCGATCAGTCAAATAACTCACAATCTAATGTAGAGAGGACTTGGAAAACCCTAGCTTACGCAATTTGCACAGAAATGTCTCATACACAACTGTATCAAAAGCTTTAGAAAAGTCTTCCATAATTGCAATGGTGACCTCACCTCTGTACATTGCCTTGGGGATATCATATCTTATTGCAAGCAAAGTAGTTGTAGTTGGGTGGCTTTTGCGATATGCACTTACGTTTGGCTGAAGCGCAGCAGTTTCCGTGAGAAAATCCACCATTTGACGTCAAGACAGTCTTTCATAAACATTTGATAACACAGGCAAAATGAAAACAAGGCGAAAATCGTCATTTGCCTGGGGTTCGCCCACATTTGGAATGGGACTAATGCGTGCAACCTTCCAAAGAGTTGGAAAGTCCAGTTTCGAAATGCACGTGTTTAAGATATGCGTTAAAGACGATGCTAAATGGTCTGAAAATAGCGTGATGAATTTGGTTGGAATGTTATCCGGACCAGTAGAGCAGTCGGATCACAGCGCTTTGCTCTCCCGAATAACTTCATGATAGGTAACACTCTTCAGACCAAAGGACGTATCAGGGTCATGCGCAAGCGCATTAATACGCGTGTGCAGCTCCTCCTTATCAACTACCACTGAGGCATCGACACGCTCAGCTGCAAAAGCAAAGTGCTCATTCAATTCATCGGAATAGACAGTTATTGATTGATGGCTAGGGTGAAGTATGCGATGGATCGTCTTCCATACTTCCTTGTGCCGCTTAGACGAGAGTGCATTGGTCACAAACCTTCTCTTTGCTTTCCCAATCAGTTTCTTAAGACTGTTACGGGACTCTTTGAAGATGTCCTACGCAGCTTCACTGTGAGGGGGTGTGTGTGCTTTCCTACGATAACGCTTGCGTGCCTCCTGCAGCGTTCGAATGTTCGGATCATTCAACCAGAGCACAGGTTGTCTGTCACCCTCACACGCTTTAAGGGTGTATGTCACTCTAAACAGTCCGAAATAAGAGTATTGAACGCGATTGCTTGTTCGTTAGGATCCTCTAATTAAAGCATAAACGACTTCAAAAGTAGTTGAGTGAAATCGTCCCTTAACTGTTTTTCGTACCTAATAACCTTGTATCTTGGAGTGAAAGGATGACAAGCGCATTGACTGTCCATCACACGTGACAAACACTTTGCTGGAAAACATTGACAAAGGACTATTAACTGGCCTTATATTTTTAGACCTAAGCAAGGCCTTTGACACCTTAGATCATAGCATCATGTTAGATAAGTTAATTTCACTAGGAATGAATCGCTCTGCTATCCAATGGTTTACTATGTCCTACTTAACCATGCGCACCCAAAATGTTTGCACTAATGGGGTCTTGTCAGAGCCCCAGCCTATATCTTTCGGGGTCCCCTAGGGTAGCGTACTTGGCCCTTTATTATTTATCGTCTACATAAATGACTTACCTCTGGTGGTTCAAGGTTGTAGCGTCGAGCTTTATGCTGACGATACACTTGTCTTTTTTGCAGGCAAGTCAGTCAGTGAAATTCAAGCTCAGTTAACTAGTGGCCTAACTTACGTCCTAAGCTGGCTTCAAGCTAATTTTCTAATACTTAATCTTGAAAAAATGAAGATTACGCTTGTTGGTACTCATCAGAGGACTACGGAGGCTGATGATCTAGTTATAGAAATCAGTAACACCCGTTAAGAAAGAGTTAACAAGTTTAAATATCTTGGAGTCCTATAAACAACACCTTATCTTGGAAGGACCACGTAGAATATATCAGTAATAAGATCTTGTCTAGATTAGGTATTCTGCGTCGAGCGCGTAAAGTTCTTTCCAAGCCAACTTGTCAAATGCTCTCCAAAACTATAGTCTTGCCATTGTTTGATTACTGTTCGCCTGTCTGGGACAGCTGTGGGGTTGGGAGCAAAGCTTATCTAGACAAGCTAAATAGACGCGCCGAATGTATTATTGAAGGTCGATCTATCGGGGCTGAGGAGTGAAAATCAACACTTGGCTGGCCCAGCCTACAAGCACGCAGAAATTATCTCAAATGCGTCTTAGTCCATAAGTGTCTTCACGGAATAGCGCCTTTGTACTTACTTGCAGAGTTTAGGCACGCGCACCTTTTCCAGGGTGATAACATCGAAAGCCGTTATTTGCTGCGCCCTCCCTTCGCAAAAACTAATAAAACCAAGGTAGCTTCAGAATAACCAGTGCTCGGACCTACAACACCCTACCAAGAATCATTAGACAAGTAGAGACCTTCAGCGAATTAAAATCAAGCTAAAGTGCCATGAGTAACGCCTACAGTACATGTTGACTTTGTAACTTAATTAATTGTCTAGTTTTAATGTCTTTGTTTTTGTGTTGTGACAGGGTTCCATTTCATTAGCTCTACTAAATTGGATGCCCCTGGATAAATATTGATTAAAAGAAAACAAAAACATATGACGCGTCGTGATCGCTAACGAGTGTACATGGGAGAACATCAGTATGTGTAACGCGTTTAGGAAGATTGGTAATAACGTGATCAACAAGCGTTTGACTCGACTTCGTAGTTCTTGTTGCTTTGGTGACGACTTGCGTCAGGTTCAGTGATTCGAGGGCATTTCAGTATACCGCTTGACATCAGATGTTTGTTGTTTGATCATATCGATGTTTACATCGCCTGCCAAAATCAGCATCCCATCCCTTGAAGCAACAAGTTCACTGAGAAGATCGACAAGTTTCTGTAACCTGTCGGAGATATGCATTTGACTTCCAGCCAGATATTAAATACTGCCAAACATAATTTTGCTGTTCTTATTTTGGCCGGGAAAGGCTCAATCCACCAGTATTCCAGTTCCACATACCAACGCCTCTCAATAGTGAGCAAACCTGGACTGCGACCAAGAGGAAGGCGTGCCAGGCCGAGGAGAAATGGAAATGGAGTCAACCCTTTCCCACGAAAATTTATTTATAGAAAGAGCTTTCGCGGAATATTTTTCACGCCTTCTTAGTAATATCCAATCAGAACAGAGCAAAGTTCCCGGCTCTGGACAACCGGCAAGTAAATATTGAAAATCAAGCTCTTTAGTTTACCCTATTTTAGTGGCTAACTCGCTTCTACAATGCTTTGGAGTTTTTTACTACGTCCACAAAGGAGCACACTGCATTGACCCACCGTTATTTTTGTAGTCAAAACTATGCTATGCTCTACATGGACTACATCTTTCGCTTGCGGCTGCCGTAATTGTGCGCGATCTGGGATCGCGAATTATGTACAGAGTTTATAAGCCAAATTACTGTGGCAGTGAATAAAAAGAGCTCTGAGAGCTTTTGATACCATAATTCTAACGGCAAATATTTCAAGAAGACATATCAAACAATAAGGAAACTTCTAAAGAATGATAACTTTTTCAAAATTTACAGATCATACAAGTCCAGTCTTTAAAGAGTTATCAACTCTACCTTTAGATGACATTAACAATGAAGCCATTGCTTTGTTTATGTACTGTTACTATCATAATATTTTACCTTCATCTTTTAACAATTTCTTTACTCTGAACAAAGATATTCACAAATATAATACAAGATCATCCTCAAACGTTCATACAATACAGACACGCACTAACTACCAAATACACTCAGTAAAGTATAAGGGAATATTAGTATGGAACAACAAAATCCATCACAGGCATAAAATCATTCTCTTTATTTAGGAAAAAAATCAAAACTCATTTTCTCCTCAAATAGGAAAAATCTACTGAGCCTGGTACTTTTTCGCTCGCTACTAAGAAACTATGTTACACGTAAACAAGGCAAACAGTCCAAACATTAGATTAAAGAGCTAAATCCAGCTGGAACAAGAGAGAGAAGTCTGACACAGAAGGTTGGCAAGGTGGAGATATACCAGTTACGGTCCCAATTTCTGCTGGCATGTTGATGGTATCAGGGGCGTAGCCAGGATTTTTTCAGGGGTACGCACAATTCTCCAAATCGCTTTGCACCCCCTCCCCCCTCCCTCAACCCCGCAAAAACAAAAAAACTTCCTTGGCTATAGATTTGGTAACGTTGTAAGCCTAAGAGTTTTTTCTGCATATGAAATAACATTTTAGCAACTTATGAAATACTTTGTCGGGTGTTAGGGTGAATTGACTGATGCACGTCAATCATCTATCATACAATGAGGCTACATACTTTTCCGGATTCGTTACTTTATTTTGTTACAGGGTTCGTTTCGTCGTTTTTAAGCAGATGCAGCGCGTGAATCCGAATTGAAACTGGTGCCGATTTGGTCAAGTCTCTATAGATTTTGAATCCGATGCCTTGTAGATTCGCAATGTTTTGTAGTATAAAGAATTTGTCCAACTTATCCGGATACTTTGCCGCTAACCAAAATGTAACTGTGTCTTTCGTGAATATAGGGTGCCTTAGCAACGACGACCGCGAGGGCAACGAAAACGTCCCTAGCTATCATAATGAATGCGCGTTATTTTTTTTTTTTTTAACTTTCCGCGTTTATTCCTGTCAACTCTCTTAAAATGGCAAATATAGGTGAACTTCCCTACGGAGTCCTGTGGACCGCACCCAAGTTCAGACTAAGAAAATAAATTGAATTTTCCCTCGTGTTTACGTCCTCCAAACAACGGCAAAAAGGAAATTTACGGTCTTGTTCGTACAGGCTGTAAAGAAAAGCGCACTGGACGTGCAAAATTTGTTGTTTTTCATTCACTTATTGGGCTCATTGCCGTCGCCGTCACCGTCGCCTTCGTCGTTGCTCCCAGAATTTATCGATGTGCGTAAACGGTTAGGAATCCGAAAACGTTTTTAGTAAAAACGCCTGTCATCTTTTCACTAGATATTTATGTTATTCAAGATTCGGTCCATTAATGAATTACTTTGTTTCTCTGGAAACCGACATTTGGCTGGAGAGCGAAAAAAAGTCCGTTGTTTTAGAAAAATATATATATTTCAAAGAAACAACCAGAGTTGAATGAATTGAGGCAAACTGTGCTCTTAAAATAATTATCTTTAGATATTTTCCTTTCTTTTTAGAATTAACTTTTCATTTTTCATTATCTATTCATTTTATATCTTTTTTGTGCACGGCTTGTTTTAGGTACGCACGCGTGTACCGTGCGTACAGGTAGGTATCTACGTCCCTGGGTATGGTTAATTTAGTCGTATCAGTAGTAGTAGTAGTATTAGTTAAACCTTTTTTTAAGTGGTGTCAAACGTTCTAGCGCCAAAAACACACTAATTGGTCGCACCGTGCTTATAATAAAATAAGTTTGTACAATAAGATGTAAAGGTGATAGAAAGGTACTTACAAAGAAACAAGAACGAGAAATCCGAAGACTACAGCAAAGCTGATTTAAAACAACGTGTATTGTTTTTTATAACAATTTTTCGGCTGGCCATACCAGCCTTCTTCAGGTTTGCAGATGTTACTGAACTTATGTAGCAATCACCTAGTTCAGTAACATCTGCAAACCTGAAGAAGGCTGGTATGGCCAGCCGAAATATTGTTATAAAAAACAATACACGTTGTTTTAAATCAGCTTTGCTGTAGTCTTCGGATTTCTCGTTCTTGTTTCTTTATATTTTGGCTGATTTGATCTCTTTTCTAGAGATCCAACGTTTACAACTAGCAGGATCTTCGTCCACGGTTTTTGCAGTAAATTTAATCCACTTACAAAGATACTGGTTGCCTAGTATTATATAACAATTAATATTAATTAACAATTAATGAATGAGGCTGAGTATCTTATTAAAGTTTATTATGGAGATTGAGGAGGGTGTTACGGCCTCGACGGATAACACCCTCCGATATCTCCATAATTCTTCATATGATACGAAAGCCGAATTCAATAATTGTTTTATTATTCATTCAAAATAATTCCTGGTTTAAAAACATGGCTAAAACATGCTTACCTCCATCGATCCATCGATGTTAAGTTCATCTTCGATAGTGCACGTTTAGGTTTGCCCAGCTCCGCAAATATTCTCCAAATAGCAGATGTCGCCCTTCAAGCTGTCTTCTTGCTGTCCTTGCCATGTTTTTAGCTATTTTTTCGCCTAGCTCTTACTCTTGAAACGAGTGAAACGACCGCCGTTTTTGTTTCCACAACCAAAACAACTCAACGTCGTCCCCAGGTCTTCTCGGTTAGCGGTGCCTTAACCTGCACGAACGCTGCATTATTTACGTCATTTCCTCATTAAACACAAAATTCTTCCAAATTTGGTCATCAGTAACTGGCTATGGTGAATTAAACGTGTGCTTTTAGCCAATCAGAATCGGGGAAATATTTTGAATGAATAATAATAATAATTAAACTAAAGCAGCACAAGTGATTAATTCAACTATTGCAAAAAAGACAGTTGTTACATCCGCAAGGTGGCCCTCAAATTTAAACAGCCTAGAATAATACTGATTAACATATAATAATTTATATGATTAAGAAATATGCACGGTAAAAATGAATTATACAAAACATATTTCATCACTCTATTGCCTTAATTGCTCACAAGTTCAAAGTCTATCAGTTTAATTAGAATTATAAAATTCTTTTAATTAGCAAATTAACGCTCTTCGTATTCCTTTTTAACAATTCTGACACTTGGACCTTTCTCAGATTTATCAGTAATTTATTCCAATCTTTAATTTTTCGTAAAAGTGGTGTCATACTTCTATAAACGCGATAACAACTGCGAAACTGTTCGATAAAGCAAGATTTCCTCTATGTCTATTAAAGCCATGATTTCATTTTACCGAGGTCCTTGTCCGCAATATGAAATTAAAGCTCAAATTTGGGACGTTTTGCTGCTAGTAAAAACCATTGGAGTCACCTTTTTCAGATAACACTAACACATGACGAAGCTTAAACAGTTTATTTGGGGGGGATGTGGTTACATTGTCTTACTATTATATGAGAAAAGTTGTGTTATATCTAGACGAAAAAAAGTAGTAAAAAATGTTGCTAACACCATAGTAATCACGTATGCTGTACTCACAAAGTCGTATTATAAATGTCCTTGCAAGTTGACAACACTGTAAAAAAAAAACATCGACAATGCGTCATTCTGTCGTTCATTCCAGTTCATGGAGGACAGTGCGCATGGCCCTCGAGCGAGTGCGTCAAGTAGTTAGTTCCGATCTCTTTAATTCAATCTCTATTTTCAAAGCAAAGCAAAAGAAAAAAAAATGAACAAACTAAGAAAAGAAAACGAGAGTTTTTGATGAATTACACAATTTCTGGTAAACCTGCTTCACGTAAACCCGTGCCTGAAAAGCAGAAGATTTATTTATAATAAGTACCATTCACAATTAAGATATCTTGAAGTGCTCGATGGTATATTTACCTGTACAATTATGTTCAGGTACACTTTCGTTATACCCTTCCCTGCAAACACACCTAAAGGATCCTTTAGTGTTATGGCACAATGAACTGGTGGCGTTACAGTTGTGTTTTCCTGTCTCACACTCGTTTATGTCTGCAAATTAAGAGTTAATGTTGAATTATTAAACTGTAGATCTGTTAACCATCATAATATGCCGAATACGTTCCTATTTTGACGATGCTTTTATCATTTCAACCTGATTTACCCCACTTAAATTCGACAAAAGAAGAAGACATTTTTAAAGTATCCATTTCAATTGATATCTTGAATTAAGTGCTCGGTGGTATATTTACCTGCACATTTATGTTCATGTCCACTTTTGGAAAAACCCGACATGCAGACACACTTGTAAGATCCTTTAGTGTTAACGCACAGTGAAGTATCGGGGTCACATTGGTTGTTTCCAGATTCACACTCGTTTCTGTCTGCAAATCGAGAGTTAATGCTGAATTATCAATCGGGTTCGATTTCTGTGTCGATTCTATCCAATGAGGATAGATATATATCATATTTTTATAGAATGATATATTTTTGTAGTGGACAAAACAAGAAAGGAAGTTAGATTGAATGCTGAGTAACTAAAAAATACAAATGATAAACCAATTTACATGTTGCACACTTGGAAAGCTTTCGCTGGGGGAATTTAGCCCGCGAAAAGAAAAATTGAAAAGAAGAAGATATATTTAAGTACCCATTTCAATTAACATATCTTGAAGTGCTCGGCAGTATATTTACCTGTACAATTATGTTCAGTTTCACTTGCGATATACCCTTCCCTGCAAACACACCTAAATGATCCTTTAGTGTTTTGGCACAATGAACTGGTGTTGTCACAGCTGTGTTTTCCTGTCTCACACTCGTTTATGTCTGAAAATTAAGAATTAATGCTGAATTAACTGTAGATCTGTTAAGCATCATAATGTGCCTGATTCACCCCACTTAAATTCGCAAAAGAAGAAGACATTTTTAAAGTATCCATTTCAATTGATATCTTGAAGTGCTCGGTGGCATATTTACCTGTACATTTATGTTCATGTCCACTTTTGGAAAAACCCCACATGCAGACACACTTGTAAGATCCTTTCGTGTTATAGCACGCTGAAATATCGGCGTCACATTGGTTGTTTCTGGTCTCACACTCGTTTATGTCTGCAAATCAAGAGTTAATGCTGAATTATCAACGGGCTTTGTTCGACTTTTGTGTCGATTCTATCCAATGATGATAGATATATATCATATATTTATAGAATGATAATTTTTATAGTGGACAAAACAAAAAAGGAGGTTAGATTGAATGCCAAAAAACTAAAAAATACAAATGATAAACCAAAGTTTTACATGTTACACACTTGGAAAGCTAATTCGCTGGGGGAATTTAGCCTGCGAAAAGGAAATTAATTTTGGCTGCTCGAGCAGACAAAGCCGGCGAGAATAATAGGGCTAGGAAATGTGCACGCCCAAATTTCTCTCGAAATCGCACATGTGAGCCTGTTCGCAGGCTACGGGGAATTTAGAGGCTGCAACTAACACCAGACATTTTTCGTGGATACGACGTGTGGGGTGTTTCTTGGTGATGGGGAAACTATTGTTGGTTAGCTATTGTTATGTGATGTGGATATTGTTCAGTGTCTTTTTAATTTTTTGTATTACGTCATTTTGTGATTGCACCCGTCCACAACACAAAGAAACTACAGATCTGACACATACCACTGACTAAATATGAAACCGGTTTCCAGCTTTCTGATTGGCTCTAATCTTTATGGTAAGGAATAGCATAAAACTAAAGATTAAACTCCTGTTAGTTTAAGCTCAGTACGGTTTGCTACCTTCACAGTTAACACCATCCCCAGTATATCCAGGCTTACAAGTACAAGTGAAGGAACGCTTGGTGTTGGTGCAGTATGGATCATCGTGGCAGTTATGTAGTCCTGTTTTACACTCATCTACAAATCGATCAGCCAGTGGAAGTTAGGTATAAGAGTTTATTTAACGTAAAGTAATCCACCTGCAAAGTCCGTTTTCACTTTCAGCCTATCAAGAGTTGTTTAAACTATTTATTTGCAACAGTTCAATTGAGTTCAAACTATCATAATTTATGAATACTCTTCGTTCAATGCCACCAACCAGGGCGTAAAGTAATCCACCTGCAAAGTCCGTTTTCACTTTCAGCCTATCAAGAGTTGTTTAAACTATTTATTTGCAACAGTTCAATTAAGTTCAAACTATCATAATTTATGAATACTCTTCGTTCAATGTCACCAACCAGGGCGTGATTTACTAAACATGTTTGTTAAAGAACTTGGAACGTTAGTCTCAAAACTTTAATCAAGAAACTTTGCACCCCTAAGGACGCATCGTATAGTGCTGCTAAGCTAAACTCAGGGGCACCTAATAGATCTGATCCTCAAAATATCTGTTCTTCAGGCCAATTTTTGCTGGCTGGGAGATGTGGAAGAAATAATATGTCCTGTCCGAGGGGATTTGATGTTTAGAATAGTTACTATGTGTTATGGATCAGAAACCCCTTCCCCACCCCCACTGCTGAGGGGTGAATTTCGCCCTATGACCACACCAAAACTGGCCAGTAATGCCTGGACATACGTCTGCTGGAAAACTTCCAGTAAGTCAGGTTGTAGGTTGTAGGTGGACCTTGCTGGCTGCGAACTCTTCCATCAGTCTTCCTGGGAGTGAGGAACAGATAAATTTTTCCTAGCAATCTCTCAAAATGCTTAAAATGGCTTCAGAAAGCTTTATTCACGCTTTGTTGTTGTTTAAAATTTCCCGTTGGGTGCCCCTGTACACTGTCCAGTGACTTCCGGTTTTGCATCCTCGCCAGGAGGGTGGGGGTGGGGGGGTACTCCGGATTTCAGCTGATAGGAATAGAAAAGAATAATTCTTAATGTAAACACGGTAAAATTCATCAGGAGTATAACAAATCTTAAATAAACCTAACTACCCTAAACAATATGCAAAACTTTATATAACTAACCTGACTAAGACCTGTTTTCCATGAATGCCGTGTACACAGTACTTAAAAAATCAGAAATACAGACGAGCCAATCGTTTAAATTGACTTAAAGATTTAGAAACAATACCAATTAACTGCACCGAAGCACACGTACCAACTCCGCAGTATGGCCAGTACCTTGCGCGTGCGCACAACCATATCAGCCCGGCAGTGGCAGCCATGGACAGCTGTTTCGCCCGTATTGGGGCTCATGGTTGTGCACATGCGTAAGGTACTGGCCATATCGGCCGCGGAGTTGATACGTGTGCTTCAATGCAGTTAATCGGTATTGTTTCAAATTTATTTGGGCACACAGGTCAATTTTTCTGATACCATCTCCATACTAGCCTGTGTACAGACGTCCCCCCTCCCTCACGAAAAAAATTGGGAGAGGAGACGTCTGTGAATCGCCGTCGTTAATCGTGTTCCGGTATACATTTGCATAAAGTATTTTTTTGTTCTTTCGCTGACAGTTGAAAAGGCACATGTAGGTCGAAAAATAGCTCTGCATGGCGTCTGTGCACAGGCTAGCCGAACATCTTCACGCAATGTCCACCCAAAAATCCAGATATAAGATCTCTGATTACAGTGAAGCCAGGTCAAGCGTACCTCCTAAGATCCTATTTATTATTCGAAAGTTCAACCGTTGGTAGTAGTAGATTTCAGATTCATCTCTGTGGGCATTCTTGCATGCGTAATGAGCCGTGAATTCACACGCGATTCAGTTACGAAATTTCTACCAGCTCAGTTTCCCTGAATTTGATGTAAATGTCTTCTAAGACATTTAATCCATTCAAAGATTTTCAATCTGACCAAATGCAGAGAAGTTCTCTCAAAATATTCACTGCTCATTCGGCATAGCCTGAAATTCATCCGATTGCTTCGAGTCGTTTTCTCCTCTCAACAACTGAGGGAGTAATAACGACTCGAAGTAATCGGATGAAATTCAGGCTACATTCAGCATAGAGGAATGCCGATTTAAATTTGACACTAGTTACGGGGACGACTAACGGATTCATTTTTTCAAATAATCAATTCAGTAATAGAATCTTTTTGGGGTAAGCTTGACCTGCCTTGGCTGTTAACGTTGGATTTTGTATGCCTTCTATTTTATTTACAATACCGACCAGTACAGACAGAAGCATCCGCAACCGGTGCAGCAAACATCGGTGGTCTTAACTTCTCATGCCTTTACGAGAAAGCCGAAATACAAATACCGGTAAACAAATATCCACAAAGGCTGAGCTTGTCCTCGGGGAATCTATTCTGAGGTTCATTCACCAATCACAACACCGGAAACTATTTGCGTCATGGCATTAACATTACAACCAATCAGAGGCTGTCCCCAACATTCCGGGGAAACGGGAACACGATTATCGTCGGCGATTCACAGACGTCTCCTCCCCCGATTTTTGCTGAGGGAGGGGGGACGTCTGTACACAGGCTATCTCCATACGCATGCCGTGAGAGAACTGTTTTGTAGTTCCCAACCAACAGCTACCACTTGTTTACGGTGGAGCTGGCGCTTAAAGCAGTGCTTGCACTCGACTCGGCACTGAAATGGTCTTTGATACGCCAGCTATCTCCTGCTAGTTGATCCAACGGCTCTGCCAAGCTGGTAAGCCCCAATAAGGGCAAACCATCGGTCCATAGCTACCACTGCTCGGGTGATATGGTTGTGCGCATGCACAAAGTACTGGCCATAACGCAGTGATGGTACGTGTGCTTCAGTGCAGTTACTTGGTATAAAAGTTAGCCCTCTCATATCACTTCTTCCCTATAACTGAAGCTGTTCGTCATGAAGTTAGTTCCCACTCAGTTTGTTAACAGAGTCCCTCAGGGAGTAAGCCCGTTTCACATCGTTTAACAATTTAGAGGATAAATATCCTGGAACAAGATCGTTTTAAGACTTGTGAACCATTAGGGCTTTTTGTATTTGAACCTGAGTGCTCAAGTGTTTCCAATTAAGTTGTTTAAATAAGCGGTTGGCATAACCATCATATCTAAAAAAGGTTAGAACACGAGCAGCACGGTTCTGAAGCTTCTGTAGCCTGTCAAACAAAGTTTTTCCACAATTACCCCCACACAATATCACTATAGTCGAATTGAGATTGAATGAGGAGCGTTGTATATACAATAGAGAGTAGGCGTTGGAACAAAACCTCTGAGGATCTGTCCCTTGAAATCCGGAGTACACCGGCCCCCCACTCCCCCCGGGTATCCACGCGGGATTTTTTCGTCCCACGAGCGACAACGCTTCCAATGAAGAGAACGGGTTCAGAAATGCATAATTTACATTGTTCTTTGTATAACAAAAACGACTCCAACCCTCCTTAAGTTATTTTTACTTGTACTTAATTATTCATCCAATGCTTTTTTGTCACTCACCTGAACAACTGATTTCAATCTCTCTCATGATCTCTTCCATTTCTTCTCGGTTTCTTTCCTGCTCTTTAATTATCTCCTCTTCTTCTTTATTCATCGGAACGGGACAAACTGCGAAACAGCAAACAATAAATGAACAGTAATTATAAATCCATAAGTAGGTGGAGTATGATCGTCAGGGTGTAGTCCTGAATGGGACTGTGTCGGGTAGTCAAAGTCGTTTGTTGTTACAGTCGTTTATTGTTAGTCAAATTGTCTCTTGCCTATAAAGTCACTTCTGTTTTTGTCAGTTTTGCTTGAGTCTGCCATAAGTCGTTTGTGCTGGGCCCGTTGACTGCCATTCCAGTGGCTTTTGGTCTAATTTAGTAAGCCAGCTTTCTAAGATGAGTTCTAGTTATGGTAGTCTGTAGAATGCGTAATACGTGTCGCAAAGTCCTGGTCGATTTAATGTTTCGTCTGGAAATGGTGTATGTTCATCAATAAGAAGTGTGATTGTTGACATCACCATTTCTCGTCGCTGGATCGTCGCAGTTAAACTGTGACAAAAGACCGATCGAAACGACCCGAGTCTTCATAACCAATAACATTACGGCTTAACTGACACAGGACCAATCACATCGAGACTTAATTAACCAATCAGGTCAATAACCAGAGTACAATACAGATATCAATATTGACGTTTTCGTAACCGTCGCCGTCGTTGTTGCTTTATAAGCTCCCTTTTATAAACCTTCGCCACGGTAGTATTGGAACAGGAATAATTATAATTTTATAACAATAGAAAAATGAAGATGATAATAATTATCATAATAATAACAATAATAATAGCACGATTTTCTAAGAGACAAATTCATTTAAAATCTATTAAGAAAGTAAAACAGAGGATCAGTCTTGAACGAAGGCGTTTGGCTCATTTTGAAGTCTTGATCGCACATTTTTTATGTGTAAAAATCATTATTTCATTTGTTTTTGTTACTTCAGAATGATTTTTTTAAAGGTTTCTGTATATGAAACAACAAAAGGGTGCTTAAACATAATGCCTACAAACAGGTGCGCAATAAAATTTTGGTCCTGATGTCATTAGTCATTACCTCCATGGTTTACAACTTCCTGTGCCATCATCACAGCTGGGAACATGATAAAGGAACTGATAACTATCAATGTTGTCATGTCAGCCATCGTCCAAGCTTGTAAAAATAAAATAATATTGAATAATATTCATTGACATATAAAAATATTAAATAATATTCATGGACATTTAAAAATGTCAATGAATTTCGTTGGTGAAGGAGAACCGATGCATAACCACGAGTCGGGGTGGGATGAGGAGGCCCTGGAAATTGCGGTGGGGCTGTGCGCCGTAACATAATTCCTAAATCCCTTACCCTATTTCACACTAAAAAATGTGACTTTCCTTACTCTGTTCTATTTCAGGTTAAACTGGGGATAAATTCTCTCCACCATTTTCGGACCAATAGGGGTATAGCCATACAGCTTATATACATACCCAACGGGCATAGCTATAATATAATAGGAATAACTATATTATTCTATCAGTAAGTTATATAGCCGGAATAATACCCCGGGGACAACTTAGGTAAAGAAGTACCCCCAGGAAATTTATCCGATTGCAGACCATTCTTGAGTTTATTGGATCGCACCAAAGTCAGTGTCAAAAGCCCGCATTCAAGCTTACTAAGAAGAAACCGCGATTCAAGAACATCTAAAAAACGAAATATAAGACAGTTTTTTTTATCTCCCCGATATTGGTGTATTTTTAGAGAAAGATCCAAGCAGCTGCAGGCTCAAATACGTTTGATGTTACTACAATTTTCAGAGCTATTTCCAGTCAATAACTCCCTTAATTCACTTTTTACATAAAATGTATCGTCCCATAGATGCGGAAACCGTGAAACAGAGAAATCAAAATTGGTCATCTAGGCTAACTATAAGTACTAACCCTACTGATCCACCAGACGTGCAGTGTAGCTGAGTGTATGAGGTCAGACTGAGCCCCAGTCTGTCGTTATGCAGATTAATTGATACATCAGTAGAGTCTGCTAACACGCATGTTGCTGTTGCCATAAGCTTTCAATGATTTTTGTTCTGTATTCAAAACAAAAATTCCGTGCAATACCCGGTGGTTTTCGTTTATTTTATAGAGGGAGCGCAAAATTAATGTCGGTGATGGAAACACAAGTGGTTTTTCTCTGTCAAAAATGGCTAAAATCAGCACTTTCCGAACGCAATCCAATAACGAACTGCACAGTCTCTGAGAACCGAGAAAAATGCGATAAAATAGTAATAATATTACACAAACATTTTAAGTGAAATTCTGAATGGACAAAGTCATAAATAAGAGTGCTTTTATGTACCAACTCTTGAGCAATGAAGCGGCCAAATAAAAGAAATAAACTGGTCTACAAGGGATAACTTAACCTTGCAGTCGTATTTAAAAACCAACAAAGGTAAAGTTTATTTGCTGGCTCTCCTCAGTCGTATACATGCATGCTACATGAAATAAACAAAAACTAGACAACTGATGCGCTTGAAACATTGTGTAATATAACAGACAGTTACTGGATCGAATTAGAAGAAAACAAAATTTCTGAGGACATAGTCGTAAATAGATAAGTGCTTCTATATATGAACCAACTCTTGAAAGCGATGAATCGGCCATATGAAGGTGCTCTATATATACTGGGATAACCTTGCAGTCTAGATAGCAACAAAGAAAATATATTTACCGACTCGTATATGCGACGGTCAAAAAAGAAAGAAAAAGAAAAAGAACTTAAAAAAATATATGCCAACTGATGCGTAATTTGAAACACAGTCCCGACTTTTTGAAGAAAAAGAAAAAGAAAAGAAAAGAAATACACATTTTCAAATAAAAGGAATCTTTGATGGAATAAGAATATTCGACTTGCAGACCTCGCCGAAGCATCCAAATTGATGATTGGTCCGTTTCGATCCTATATCATATGGTGATCCTCGCTGAAAACGTATTAAATCTTTTAATACAAAACTCAGGGGCACCCAGCGACTATATTCTGTAAAATAACTGTTCGAAGGAGCAAATATTGCCTAGAAATTTCTAAAGCTTGAGAAAAGCTAAAAATTTCTGGATAACCGTTCCATGTTTTCACACTTTATTATCAAGATATTGCAGAGCATGATAAATGAAATTGTCCCGATCTGCAAGCTTCTGCTGGTAAATCCGCAACCATCGCAACAGGAGAAGGTCAATTTCGGTAGCTCGAAGGTTAAAACCGTCTGAAACATGGCTCCGTTCCGTGACAATGAATAAAGAAAGGTTCTAAACAGCCGCAAGGAGAAAACAGACAAGCTTTTAAAGTAAATGCAACACGCGAAAGTTATGATGCTGCTGTGCACGGTTACACCGTTTTGTTACTAACTCCTTTCTCGTTTGTTAAACTATTGAAAAAAATGATTGATGAGTTGCAACTGTATTAAAAAATATTGAGTCGGCACCAGGTAGACCATTTTTAGAGTCCACAACCCCACAACCTCCCCCCTCCCCCAACTTCACTTCAGAAGAGGTGGATCGGCCCCCGCACTTTGAAAACTGCTCCGCGGGCCCTGGATATATCAGGCAATTATTGAATTAAAAGGAAACAAAATTTAATAACAAAAAAAAATACCGAGATGAAAAGAATTAGAAGATACAATTTGAATTTATCGTATTCGAAAAACACTATTTAAAAAGACTGTTTCATCACTCTTTCCGTCAAGGATATACAGTATTCTGATTCAAACTTCTGCTCTGTTTCACATCAGTGAAACTGTATAAATTTAGCCTCGAAATAAAGAACTAAAAACCTGATAAAAATATGAGGTAAGTAAAACTCCCGTAAAGATGGAATAGAACAGTTTGCGGACGAAAAAGCATGTAGTTTGTGCTGAAAAGCACGACAAAGCAACTAAAGGGTTCAGTTATGTTGCAATAAGGGAAACGCGCCATCTTTCGATGCTATACAAAGAAAAACTGGTTTTGTTCAAGATTTCGGTCTACACAGTCTTCGGACATATTTTTAAGGCACAGTAAAACCTCATGCTAGGGGAATTTAAAATGTAAGTGAAAAAATACAGTGAAGGCTTTCAAAGTTGACCGTCACAACCTGCAAATTCCTATTTCTTGTGAGACTGATAAACAATTCTCATTTCCAGTCTCATGCTCCGCCACTTTTTAAACACTTAACTATACTTCAATTACCTTATATTTCGTTTTTATAGACTTATATTTTTATTATTGTTTATGATTTTTTTGAATCATAAGCTGCCTGAAGTATATTTGAAAGTTATTTTAAGCCTGTTTCTAAGATTCATTTCTTTTATATTAGAGATGCCCACCGCAATTATTTTCTTCCCAAATTATGACGCATTTTCTATTCACTTTACTGGAAATGCTCAGTCGTTGCTACTGGAAGGAGTGAATAAATAAAAACAGTACCTTTGTAGGAGTCAATTTAAAGGGAAATTAAGCCGACTATTACAACTGTCAAACTATCTTTGATCTACCTCCAATTGTCAGATTTTATTTAATTCTACCTCTCAAAGTGTATTGTAAAAAATAATTATCTAATAGATTTCACTTTTGGGAGTTGGCTTTGGAAACTCGTAGTTACTTCAACTCCCTTCACTTCATCTTGTATAGTTTCTGTTGTCTACATGTCTGTCTCACGAAATGCAAATACTCATTGTTTTCATTAATTTCTGTTTCTTTCATTGAAAAGAGAAAAAAACCTAACCACTCGCAATTCTAATTCACTGATGAGCCGGGATGTACCTTACATAAAAGTAAATACTCCAATCTTGTTTGGCTTTACAAAAGTAACTCACAATTTCAACTGACCACTTTCACCCAAAGTTAAAATGGCCCAATCGGTCCAAGTCGCAAATTCAACTCGTTCTCTAGCAATTTAGAACTTGTTAGCCTGAGTACTAAGGATTAAGCATTTCTGGGGAGAAAAAGCGAGTTAGAGAGAAGCGGAAAAGGTATTTTAACTCCTGACCCGAACAGGTGAATATTTCACATACGGCGCACTTGTGGCCGTTGGACATGAAGATGTCCTCTGTCAGGATGATCAAAATTGATAAATGATTACGAAATACTGTACTTTCAAACATCTCTATGTGCCATTCTTGTTAAAAAGTCAGTTTATATCGTACGCACCTCAAATTTTTCAGCTCCTTTGATCGGTTGTATCTTTACCAACTTTTGGCGTCAAAAAGCTTCTTAATTCTGAGCAAACTTGTCTAGGTAGGTTGCCAATGAAGATGTTTTATAAATTACGTGAATGTTTTGCTCAATAAAGCAAATGAAATTTATAGCAATTAAAACTCAAAGATAACGTTCAACACAGGATATGTTTAAATATGTTCTCAGGAACGTCAAAGAGCCCCAAATTAGAACAATAAGAGACATTGCTGAGAAACTTAAACGCAAAAATTCAATAATGTTTGTCAGACTGGTAGCACGCAGTTAATTTTAATTTATATCAAGCCATTTTTTCAGTAAGAATTAGGACGCTGAAAACTTTGCATTGCGTGACCAAGAGCTCTGCGTGGCGGCGCACTTGTTTGCTGAGGAGATGAACACAGAGTCGGATTTGGTTGGAGAAAATTATCGCTTATATATTGATAAGATGTTTGACCAAAAACAGCGGGCAATAATCTCGTATTTCAGTATTACTGACGTTGGCAGTACGGAGTACCATTTAAAAACGCCAACATATCTATTTGTAGTTATTACTCCATTTTTTCCGATCCTGTCCGTAAATTGTTAAATTCTGCCATCTGGTCGCAAAGAGACAATTGCAGTTTGCTTGAACAAACACATAGTTTATTAAACTTATATGATTGATGTGTTATGGTCAAGTTAACGGTGACGCGATCAGAATTTCTTATCTTGTTTTCCCTTTTTCTTTTTAACTCCCTTCCCTTTTCTAGGCACGACACGCTTGTCCTGTTCTGTTATATGATCTCTTGACTCATATTTCTTTAATGAATGACGATGATCGCTCGCTCGAGCCTCGCTGATCGAGCCCTTTTTAGATCTCTCTTGGTTTAGCAGTTTCCAGGTGCCGGACACCGTTTGTTCAATGACGTGTAACATATCAAAGGAAAAGTCCAGGGGCGTAGCTAGGGAGGGGGGGGGGGGGGTCCTGGAGTGCCCATGACCCCCCCTTGGTAGGCCTTCTTTTGAGCAAACAACCTACAATATTCAGGTGGCGAAAACGCCATGACAATATCTTGGCCGTAAAAGCCATTGTTGTAAAGCCCACTTTTTTAAAATTTGTTTTTTTGTAAAGTATTTTCGTCAACGGCTCTTGTCTTTAGTTAATATGGGCCTTCATGCCGCGATAATAGGGAGAGCAGCGGTATAAACCATATATAGTCGGCGATCCCCGGATGGTGTCCCTGTCTGTGCCCCCCCTTTTTGAAAAATCCTGGCTAAGACCCTCAAGTCCATTACAGAGTTTTAGATTCACCTTTACGGAAAACAGCAACGTCAATTTGTACCACATGACGAAGTTCTCTCTCTACTTGTCGTTTACTGTTTATAATACAAAAACTAGTAGCTAATTCATGCTAGATTCATCCATATGAAGTGTTTCTGCTCATTTCTAAATATGAGAAATTGTCACCTTGCATTCGCCGTATGGCGCATTAACCGTAAACGTGAATCTAAGGCTATGTTGACACTATACTGGATAGCTTAAAACTTAAAAGCTACCCAGTATGATATGAACACATATGCGATATGTGACTCTCCACTTTAGAGATCGACGCGGCACAGCTTCGCTCCGTTTGCACAGAAATCGCGCCGAAATCACCGTTCTTATGTGTGAACAGAAGTTCTATCCGGTATGGCTTTCGTGCCGGCGCAAAAGCAATCCAGTATAGTGTCAACATTTTCTAAAACTCACTAATATTATCACGCTTTTTAAAAGTCGGTTCCAGCACCAGTTTTGAGGATCGCCGAAGAGAAGAGAGTTCCCAAACCAACACCTCAAAAATTTGAAAAAAAAGGGTTAGAGAGACGAAGTTGTATTGGAATATACCAATGAAATGTCGATCTTAAGGAAGAAAAGCCACTGGACTTTGGATGTTTTTTATCTGCACATGGATGGATTGTTTTCAATTAAGATAAAAGTCAGTTATAACGCGGAAATTTTCTTAATGCGTTATCGGCTTATTCATGATTGGTTGCTTATTTTGACGCTACTGTGGTTTTGGCTTTTTTTTCATGAGGTGATTGAACAGTATGGTAAACTAACGTCATTTTTATGCGTCTGTCCTGTTGCCGTTGATAAACTGCGTCATAAACTTTCACAATGTTACGACGAAATGTAACATCTTCAAGAAAACACCACGCCCAAAGAAGTGACGTCATTTTAGAAACAAGAATCAAAGAGAGGAAAATTAATCTCACGTCAATGGAAAAGATTACCCAAGCAAAATTCAAACAATTTCTGAATTTTATATTCTACAAATGAGGTAAATATTATTTTATAAGTAAGGTTATTGTCGTCAGCAACATTGGCAAAGATGCTTGAGATAGCGTGTCAGCGATAACTAGGGTGAAGCCCTTGCGATCCTCTACCCTGAAGCTGTACAGCATGCTTTGCAGACGACGGGGAGCAAGTGCAAGGGAACGTTTGAACATCGCCTCCAAGGGCTTATGATTGGTATGTACTGTGATGTCTCCTTTGCAAAAAGCAATTGATCGAACTCCTTAAAGACATGGATGATAGTCAGGGTCTCTTTCTCAATCAATTTTATGTGTATTTCTGTTTTGTGGGCTCGCAGTAGAGAACTCAAACTGTACGCAACTGTTTGTCACTCAATTTAAGAAATGTTTGGTGACACTAGATTCGATTATCCCAGTGCTATTTAATCCCCGGGTGGACGGCCCGGCGCAATTTCCACTCTAGCTTCCTTTTCTCCAGCGTTAATTTACAGGTTAGGAATTTTTATTACAGCGATGGTTATGTCCTGATGCCCTTTTTACTGTCAGCTCTCTTCAGCTATAAACAGTAAGGGGTTAAAGCAGTATGCCCAGCCTTTACCCATAGGAATAACTTTTATCGGGATCAAGCACGTTCCCTGCTTATAGATACGAATTCTTCATTCTTTGAGCAAAGGTTTGATAGTTATTATATTTTGAAGGCCACAGTTTAAATTCTTTTTTGGGTATCCGCAATTTTTTCTGTTTTGTTTGTGTGATTTTTTTTGCTTTAATTTGTTTTGATTGTAACATGAGCCTTCTGTTCACCGGTTAACCCCTGTCCTGCCCCCACAAAATCCCCAGTAAACACCCTATCTGCTTTTCTATAAGATTTTTGTGCTGCACATCTTTAGATCAACGAAAAGAAATGTTTTGCCATGACTCAGGGTTAAAACTGCCAACAACGTAGTTATCACCACATACCAAAGGTATCCTCAGGGATTTTTTTTCTGATACTTGTACGTGCTTCAACGGAAAATTTATTTCCAAGGGTCATGGCCTACAATGGCCTACAATGATGTGCCAGACAGAATGGCCCGATAGAAGGTGACGGTCGTACGCCCATGAATGATAGAGACATGGGAAAACAGAGAAAAAGTGTTTTTTTTTTAGTAATGCGTTTATTGAACTTAATTTCTACAATTTCTATCTGTTTCTATAAGCGTTGTAAAATCCGATCCATTGATTTTTGTCGGGCGTGAACTGGAACTAACGCGGAGAATATGCATGTTGATATTTGGGATTAAATGGCTAATGGTAGCCTGATGTTGCTAACGTAACTATATAAGTACAAGAAAACTGTTAAAATAGGCATTATGGAACACTTGCTTTGGGTGTAAAGAATCCTTTAGGGTCATTATTTATATCTATCTCCTTTTCATGACACTTTTCGTCAAAGGCTATAAAAACCCGCACCACTTTATGACTCGCTCACACGTGTGACATGGTTTCCCGGAAACTAGTGAAGGTAGCGAGATTTCGATGAGTTGGCAGGCCCTTGTATATCAATGGAAAGCACAAAACACCTTTCGATTGGATCCAGACAGTACTGGTTATAGCACGAGACGAGAACAGGAAAAAAGGTGCTAAATGCATAAAAAATGCAACAATGAAACAAATCCGTCTGAGTCAATTAACCAGACATTAATTGATAAATTTAATTACTGCAAGATAAATTTTCACAACAAAATAGGATATTAGACAGTTTTGTCCCAACACAAGACACAAAAAGAAAAAAGAAAAAAATAAGGGCCAGCTTACTGTAGTCTACCAGTAAAATGGGTATATATTAGTCATCTTCAACAGGCGACACCAGTTCAGTCTGCAGGTTCGTGCGCACTTCAAGAGTATGTCTCTGGTTATGTTTGGGTTGACTGCGATCTTCGTTTTTCGCATAACCGCAGGGACAGAGGATTTGCAGTTTTTCAGTCCAGGTTTGGGTTTTGTAAATTTGTAATTTGTTCTTGGTAAATTGTAATTTTTAGTTTACCGGCGAAGCACGTGTTTAAATGTGTCTGTGCGTTCAAGATCGAATTGGATTTTGGAAGTGTTGGGTTTTTAAGGAGAGGGGAAAAGCGGAGTGCCCGGAGATAAACCCCTCGGAGCAAGGGAGAGAACCAACAGCAAACTCAACCCACATATGGCGTCGACGCCGGGATTTGAATCCAGAGGCGAGTGCTTTCACCACTGCGCCACCGTTGCTTGTTTCTTATCTTCTTCGTTTTTAGTGCTTCGGGTGGAGAAAACAAACGCTCTTCGTCGAGCATGGCTCTAGATTTATATGTGTTATCTGAAAGTTCCCCTTCATCGGACAACAGCCGCTTTCATTTACAGTCAAATCTCGCTACTTACAAAACAGAAGGGAAAGATTCAGTGCCTTCCCTTCCTCAGTCAATTTCGTTGACTTCCTTTAAGACATACATCCCTAAGATGGGCACTTACTTAGTAACGTTTATTGTATACGGATCCTTCAATCATTAGTTTACGCTAATTTGCGGGAGAAACTGAACGCAGTCTTTCTTTTCTCAGCGATGAAAACACTTTTAAACTCGGGAACGTAAATATTGTTAGGCTTTCTTTCCACTGGTCTTGGTAGATTTTCGCTAACTAGTCCGAATCAATAGTTTAAAAACCCTGTCAGGGTCTATAGCAGTGGTGACAAATTGAACTTACAGCTCGAAGGGTGTTTCAGTGGAACCGATGTTTAATGGCTGTTGCGAATTGATGGGCTGACGAACATTGAGGGAGGACATAAGACGCGCTAACAACTTTACGCTATTAAATGTAACCAGAGTGTCTACATATTTTTCAGATGAACGAAAAGAACAATGGCCGCCATTAAGGTCAAAGCAAGTTTCGCTCGTGAATAAACTAAATACTTTTAAACTTGGCAGAAAAGATATGATTTCTTAATTTGACGTAATGGCTGATCAGAGCTGGAGAAAATACCTCGAGGTAAATGGCAAAGATATTAGAGAAATGATGGAAAATTCTACAGTTTTAATCCACTACAGGAAAACCCCGCGACTAAGAACCTGGATTCAGTTTAAGAACCTGTCAGGCTAAACTTCGCCAGTTAAGCCCCCTCAATATAAGAACCTGTTTAGCCTAAAATTTGAACAGGTTCCTATTTTCAAAAATCTATGTAAAATTATTTACCCGTGGGCAGAAAAGATAAGCAAACATTCCGAATCCTATTGGAACTTCCTGGGAGACTTAAATACCTTATCACTACAACCGCAATGTAAATGCCAATGTTTACATTCTTAGCTATATTGTATTTTTTTTTCTTCAGAAAATAAGAACCTATTTAAGAACCTAAATACCCTTAACTACCATTTATATAAGAGCCTGTTTAGGCTAACTTGGAAAAATCCAGGTTCTTTAGTCGTGGGGTTTTCGCACCTTAATTTAAGAAGAGAACTTTTTAACTGCAAAGCCCAAAGGGTCGTGAGAGCAAATACCATGAGTTGATTTTAAAATTTGTCTTCAGTTTTGAATAAACCAACTCCTTCTCTCGAAATTTTTCCCTTTCTTTGTTGGTTACAAAACATTGATAATAAAACAACAAGTTGTAGAGGTTTGTAATGACGTCTGTATTTTTGTGTGGCTTCAAGCCGCTATATTATCTCTGCCCTCTTAACGAATGAAGTAGACAAAGGATTGGTTTTTAAGGAGCGCGTGGAGCGCAGAGAATTTACCGCCTACACCATAAAATTTGACGAAGGGAAAGCCGAACTGTTTACAGCCCTGTATTTACCCGTTCTTTAATTTGACGAAAAGCTAGAGAAGCATACCTCATTGAGAGAGATAAAACTTTTGAACCATTGGGTATAAGAAATATGAAATGTAATACAGTCTTTATTTCCTCTATTTGTTATCATTTATTTATGCTATTTTACATTTCTTATTTTTACATTTCAAATTTCTTTCCAATCACTACTTCAACGGTTTTTGTTTTCAACGTTCACTTTTTTCTCATTTAAATTTTCTCGTGTTTTTGTAGTATCATATTGAACGCTATTCTTTAATTTTCAAATTGTAACGTGAAATTGTTAACCTCTTCATTATATGAAGACCTTGAAGAAGGAAGGCCGTGCCTTCCGAAATATTGGTAAAAATATATATATATTCACGACTGTAAAATCAGCCTTGCTTGTTTTGTTTTATAGTTTCACGATAGCTTCGCACGATTTTCGTAGTAGTTTGCGTCGAAAAATTGGAGGAGCTTTAAAAGCTACCAAGAGCCTTAAATCAATAAGAAAGAGGAAAAGGGCCTGCTGATTTTAGTTTTAAAATATCCACACGTATTCAGATATTTTTGAAAACGGAGATAACTTTATCGGTTTTCAAAACATACGCGTCCACATGAAGTGTATTTGAATCGTTTTCTCCCGACGATGATGAAATACGATAACATTCCTTACAGAGATGCGTAAAGGTTAGGAGTATATGATGTTTGACATCATTGTATTCGAAAGCGTTTGCCGGGTTTTGACCGTCCACATGTAAACGAGAACCGACGTTTTCACAACCTCTACTCTAGGGACCGTTTTCGAAAACCTAGCTGCTTTTCATGGTGTCCGAAAACGCCGTTTACGCGTGGACGGACGTTTTAGCGGTAAAAGGGAGATAAAATCTCCTTTTAAAAAATATCTGGATACTTGTGGACGGGGCATGAAAGCGGATAAATGCTGTCCAGGTGGAAGATATTCACTTCGTAATTGATTTGAGTCCCTCCCCACTCCCAACCCCCCCCCCCCCCCCCCCCCCCCCGCTAACCTCTCCCTCCACCCACCACACAGCAAAACAACCCAACATTATGAGGGTGTTGAGGCAGCATGGTATTTTCAGTTTTCTTGAAAAGTTTAGAGACTTAGCTATTCTCCTGTATCTAGGTAGCCAACCCAAGTCATTGCCCGACAGTGCCGTGGGCCTCTGGCTCCAGCAAGAAAAGATGGTGAGAAGGGTGTGCCACAGGGTAACCACAGAAAAAGTGCACACAGGTAAGCCACTCTTACATTGCTAACTGGGACCGAACATGGTGCCTTTAGACTTTCAGATCGTTTTCTTGTTGTTGTGAACGAGCGGACAAGTTACTTGTCGCACATAATAACCCCCAATGAGGTGCCTGGTTTTTTCGGGGACTAAAAATGCTGCTCGATCGAAGAAGGTCTAGAGTCAATTAGTTCGATGACATTAATTAAGCATGATCAAGCCATCTTGTTTACATGTGACACAACTCAGCCTCTACCTGTTCCACTTAAATGACCAGGGAGGCACATAAATTGCTTGTTTGGGAGCTGCTTCATACAAGACGATAGTCTAGTCTGGAGGTCTAACTCCAGTTATACAGGAAATAATCGTTTATGGTCTGTCACCTTTGAATTGATTGCAAAATAGGGTGACAGCGTCAAGAGATGCCCGGATATTACGAAGTGAATTACTTAAGACAATATCATTTTAATTCTTGGAAAACTGAAAAATGCTTCAGCGCTAGGACTTTAGGCATCAAAACACTTGATATTAAGTACATATTTCCTTTGAGGTTACATAAAAGAAAGTGTTTTTAGTTTTGATTGACAAATTTGTTTTCTGTTCACGTATCCCTAGATTGTAAAGCCAAGGTCGCAGGAAGAATAAAAAGTATTTCAATCTTAACTATACTCTGCTACAAATTAAATGTCAAAACAATTTAAGTGTCACCGTAAATTTTACATTTGTGACAAATGTGGTAACAGTCTGAGTTAAATCATTTGATAAAAAAAAGAGCTGAAAGAAAAGACAGTTGACTTGAAAGAGCAGGAATGAACATTTTTATCGAGTCTTAACTAAACTGGGAAAAGCGTTGAGTAGTTATTAACTGTACGAGGGAAAGAAGACTGTGTTGGAGAAAACAATAACAAAAATCAATATCAGTTTTAAGTTGATTGCAGTTAAGTCGTTAATAAAAGCATGTTTAAGCTTTTAAGGGCCACTTGACATTAACAAACTACTGTACGTAAGATCCTGAATAAGTATGAACGTGACAAAATGTTCTTTTCAAGACGAACGTGCCTTCAAATCGTTGTACTATTCTAAGCTGTTAGCTTTGTGGTCCATGTTAATTAATGCTTCAAACACCATGCATAAATTATTATCCTTATTATGTTATTCTTTGCAGGAAGTGGTCAGACAACCTACAGAACGAGACTCGTGGAAGCGAAACGAGATTTAAAATGGAAAAGGAACAGGTCGGGTAATGGACGTTGTACATACAGCTTAGCTTAAAGCTAATTCTAGACAAAAGAAATAGAAGCTTCTCACGGGCTTCGATTCTGGGGAAAGTTATAGAGTTAGTGTGCAAAGCAATCGTGTTTGGAATTAGTTTCAGTTTCGAACGAAAGGTAGAGGAGGTCACGCACATGCGTGACACGCGTGATAAAATCGCGCGCTTAACGCGCGAGAATCCGCCACGCATTGAGCTATTCGCGCTTTGTGCGCAGCGATCCAAGTAAAAACGCGAATGCTTTGCAGTCTGCCTATTGCTACGGTCCCGTGTGGCAACTCCGGCAGCTTCAATGCGATTTCTCTAGCCTTTTCTAATTCCATGGTTTTTTAGGGGTCTATCTGCAAGCGAAGTCTCTCAAATGTGAGGATGGGATGAGGAGAAGGAATGGAAGAAAGGAAAGTTTAGAAATGAAACCCTTCCCCTCCATTGCTACCGATAACTTGCTCGTGGCCTACAAATTCAGAGAGAGAGACGGACCTCTCCACCCCCAGGTGACGCCTCTGCGGCTCCTTCAGTGCTAAGGGTCAGCGAACAGGCAAATGGTGGACGAGTCAGTCGATGCTAAATCTCAGACTCTACTTATTACTGTTTGCTTAACTCTTCGGTACTGCTACCTTATTATTCTAGACACCTTTTTTGTTTATTTCGGACAACTCGTACTCTTCTTCTTGTTCTTGTTCTTCTTTTTCTTCTTATTATCCTTTAATTATCATCATTATTATTGCTAGTATTACTTCTGTCAGGGGCCAGCTCCTGGTAATCAGTTGTAAAAAATGCGTTCGGTACAAATGAAGCTGTTGTTGTTGTTATGATGAAAAAAAAAAAAACTCACCTTGTCCCACCCATCACTTTTTCCCTAAAACAGATCTGCCTAGCCACAAACCTCTGCATCGTTTCCCCATCTGAGGTGACAACAATCAGGAATTTAAATGGTCTGCAAGACTTTATTAGCGCTATGAATTGCACGTGCGCGCCTCGTGAAAGAGGCTGCAGGCGTGTGTCCGCTGAACATGAGCACTTCAGAGGAACTAAGTACGAAACAAGAGTTGATATTGGTCAGTGCATTAGAAGATGTCGTGTGCATGGTGAGTCATGAATAATGTTGTTAGAGAGCTTTAGATTTGAGGACGAGGACAAAATTCACCTTGAGGTTTTTCTCGCGAGTATTCTCAAAATTTATACACCCCCAGAAAACTTTATTATTTTACTCTCCCGCTGATACAGTCGACTCTCGATAACTCCAACCCTCGCTAACTCGAATCTCGCGCTAACTCGAACCAAAATCGATTTCAATACCAATTTCAAGACTGAGGCACACTTATCAACTCCGCGGTAGAGCCAGTACCTCACGTATGCGCACAACTATATCACCCGGGCAGTGGCAGCCATGTACAGCTGTTTCGATTTCGCCCTTACTGGGGCTCTTCAACATAGCATAGTCGTCGAGTCAATGGACATGCGATCCCGCGTCTCAAAGAGAAATAAGCAATAAAGCGTCAATGTTGCAAGTAGAAGTGA
This sequence comes from Porites lutea, assembly GCF_958299795.1. Classification (NCBI taxonomy): domain Eukaryota; kingdom Metazoa; phylum Cnidaria; class Anthozoa; order Scleractinia; family Poritidae; genus Porites; species Porites lutea. The sequence goes on along the minus strand of NC_133207.1, from coordinate 31,989,555 downwards.
ATTAGGACGATTGCCATTAATTATTAATATCTACAAAAACATCCTTTATCACATATTGTATCTTCTGCGTGAAAACGAGGATATACTATTGTTAAACAAGCCTTTCGTACCTCGCTAGAACTTCATTATAATGGTAAAAATAGCTTTTACCATAATCTTATCAAACTATCTGAATATTTTAACCTGCCCGATTTTGATCCTAATGATTTAAGTGAAGCTAAGATCAAACATTATATAAACAAAATAAAACAAAAAATATAACATATTGGCAACATACAATCATTCTAAGAAACTACAATTTTACGGCATGTTTAAACATGATTATAAAATTTTAAGTTATCTAGACTTAACCAGAAATTCAACCAATTAAAAGGAAAGACTTAGAATTTCATTTTCTCTTGCATTGTCCAAAATATAAAATCCCAAGGGAAAAATTCTACAATCAAATCCAACATAATTTTGTTGTTTTTAATCAGCTATCTTGCACAGTATTAATAATTAAATTGATGAAATCACAGAATTTTTCTGTAAATTCACATTTGTTAAAAAATATTTCATTATGTAATGATTTACGTATTAATAATTTGTTATAAAATCATACTGATGACACTTGATTGGCCATTTTAATCATTTTTGCATTGTATTATCATTAGTGTAAATTGTAACTTTATCTTAAAGCTTTTGCAATACTGTAAATATATAGTAATGCAAATAAAGCTTATGTTGTTGTTGTATTACATTTAATCGAAAAAGCCCACCCTCAAATCACCTTGGCATCTTTAATTAGCAAAATCAATAAGCACCGCAGCGCTCTTTCGAAATTTCCATCCCATTTTTTTACAATTTGGTTTGCGCGAACTTAAGAGGTCACTTAACTGACTGAAGTTTAATACGCAGCCTTGCAAACTCAGTTAATGGGAGTATCACGTACGTACTCTACGATAAATAAAATGTAAAGTTGTTTAGGGAGATACTTTATCATCACTTTCATCATACTTATTTAAATAGCATACTACCAAGAAGAAATCAGTGAAAGTTCAAACCTTGTTTTGGTTTGAACTTTCATTTCTTCTGAAGACGGGTTTTAAACATAATATCAATATTCTTCAATCAGCAATGGTAATCAACATATTAAGGTGATTCCCTGGTTTTGATGTGCGCATCTCTTACTGTGCATAACAAGATGGCCGATTGACTGAAGAGAAACGCTATTGTAAGTTTTGTTTGCGGTTGTTTCTTGCCGAGGTGAGACTCAATGTATGAGGAATATGAATAACGTAAGCAGTACGCGTGTTGCTGAGTTCGACTTCCTCACGGAGAACCTCGATAGTGATCCATGTTTAACTTGTGCTTACCCACTTTGATTTTCATTTAAACGCTTTCTTTAACAAATTGGGTCCTAAATGTGATATATCGATGTAAATTCTGTAAGAAGGGAGTTTTTAATACTTTCTTCCCCCTTTCACGAACATTCTATTTTAAAACTGGCCGAAGTCCTCTCTCAAAAAAGGGAGAAGATGCATTTGGTGCGCACTTTCTGCAGCTCTACCGCAAAAACGAGTACGGTGACCCCCATTTTTTATTTCATTATTTTAATAAGGACAGTGCTCCCTTTGAATGAGAAAAAAATTGGCCCAAATGTATGTTCAGTTTTTTGGCAATTTTACTAAATTGTACGGATTGAGCTATCACGAGTCCAATAGCTCGTGTCCAATTAAATTCTACTTTGGAGCGTAAAGTAAAAACAAGGGCATTAAAAGGCATTTTTCTGGTACGTAAGTGGAAAAACAATACATTAAAGTCAAATTCTGTGCGATACCGCATGCATCATCGAAAAAAATGTCTTCTTTTTGTCTAGTTTTGGGCTGCGCGCGGTTTTTGTCAAAAGTTCCTAAATAGCTGTATTTGTCAGCATTGTGACGTCAAAACAAGCACGGTGACCCCCACTTTTTATTACTTTTTTGTCATCTTTTGGACTTGTAACATCAGTGTACCAAGTTTCATCTACAATCTATGTTAGGTTCTTTTACTAAGGAATCACCTTAAAAAGTCTGATTAGCAAAAATTAATAAGCGCTGCCATATTGCTGGGAAATGCGACACTCTCGCTTGAATGGGTTGAATGCAGGAGAAAAATATGTTCATTCGAAAGAGCGCCGAGGCGTTTATTTATTTTTCTTCTTCTCCTGTGCGATTCTTACTTGAGGTCGGCGCCCTTTCGATTAAATGCAGTAAAACATTGAATTTTTCGAAAGAGCGTCGCGGCGTTTATTGTTTTTCGATTTAAAAGATGCCAAGGTTATTCGGGTGGCGCTGTTTCGATTAAGTGCTTTTTTTCAAGCTGTGTTGTGCCAGAAAGTGTCGGGTTTGTGTCATCTAGTGTGTGTGCGTGTGTAAATTTTGGCGCTAGCCCTGGTAGGCGAAGGGGGTTGTGGGGATGCTAGGACCGTTCCCTGGAGAGAGACCTATCATGGAAAAAATATAAATGAACGATTGAGACAGAGAAAACACCCGGGGGGGGGGTACTCCCTTATATAAGCTATATAGGTATTTGCCGCCCCATCGGGTAGGGTTTTTGCGCCGTTTTGGTCTGAAAACGGGTATACACTTTGCCCATTTTGGTCTGGAATCGGGTATGGTTTTTGAGGGAACTACGGGAAAATATGAACGTATTTATCATTTCAATTCCAAATGAGTAAGAAAGAAAGAGAAATATGCGAATTCGAAACGAATATGAGCAATTTTTTTGTTTGCGTTCTAATCTAAGTAATACTAACGTAATTTCTGCCTAAAGGCTAGGTCTGAAAACGGGTGTGGAAAATGACATTTTTTGGTCGCGTCAGGATCTTGGGGAACCGGGCGGCACACCCCACTAAGAATTCCCAGAAGTATCCCCCCGGGGGGGACAGAACAAAAGGTTTTGTTTTGAGCAATGCGTTTATTCAATTTAATTTCCACAAATATTTGTTCACGCAAGAATTAAGCCTTCACTTAACCTACAATTTCTATTTAGCATTGTAAAGGACACTGATCGTTGACTATGAAGTCGAACAATACTTTTAACGTTGCATTTGTATACTCATTGCACCAGGATGTAGCCCATCGCTTTAATGTTTTTGTCACCATTGTCTATAATATGCCAGGCTATATTTCCACAGGTGTTGGTATCAGAAGGATAACCACCAGTACCAAACCCAATTCTCGAGTCAGGGGAAACACAGTTGTATTCTTGGTTACTTATGATACCTATTCTTGCTCTGCTGCACCGCTTCCACCACCCACGAGAATTGAACCCTTCCTTGTTACAATTTCTCTGCAGCGATGCCTGTTGGCCAATCAGCTTCTTCCAGGTATGACGATTCAAATTAGTTGAACGGTAGTTTCCGTCAGCGATCAGGGAGTGTAAGGAGTTGGCTTGATTGTTGATGACGATCGAATTAACTTGATGGCCGATCTTCATAGCGAGGCAGATCTTAGTGAATGGTGTGCTCCAGTAGGTGGGTAATTTTGTTTCTTGATCATCGAGCAGGGTCTTTCCCGCAGAGGGATTATGGTCCGTCTTGTTGGTCCACAATTTTGAATCGTAATGAAAGGTATTCTAAACAGATAAAGAATGATATATCGTCAATTAACAAACTGTTTTCACTTGACATCACAGCAGTCACATTCTGCTCCAAAAGTTTGTAAGACTATCCAGTTTGGCCCTCTGGGCCCCGGGGGTCAACTCCTCCTCGTCCCCAAGTAGTTTTGAGAATATCTAGGCTAAGACAATCAAACGCCTGGTAAGAATTAAAATAATGTAATAAATACCCCAGCCAGGTAAATGACGTGACATGGCGAGATTCCTCTAAACATTTCGCTGTGATGATGGTCAATGGTCGCCATCTAGGTGTACTAGTGAGCCAGTGTGAAGAGGCTACATTACTGATATGACTGGCCCTTTTACGACCCGTCAAGATGAAACGAATCCTGTGTTCTGTGCGAGAAACAATTTCCTTTTTGGCCATGTAATAAATCCTTGCTTTACCAAATCTTCGGTCAAGAGGAATGGATACGGGGCTGGTTCTTTTTCGCGATTTTATGGACCTCAACTCGGTCTCGGTTCATAAAAACGCAAATAAAAAGGAGCTCACCCAAAATCGAGCCAAATTAGCCTCATAATTTGTCAGTAAAGCCCTATTCTTGTAAGAAACCTACACGGTAACATTTTTGCGAGCGGCACACAAGATTCTCCTCACGGGCTATCTCGGATCACCCACTTTTGCGCAACATTATTATGGTAGGAAATATGCCAAAAAGGGTAAAAATTAAATAAAATCAATATCTTTACAAAAATTCTGCTCCTTCATTGTAAAACTAACAATTCATCTGAAACTATCAACCTGTCAGAAAATAAACGTTTTGTTCGGGCGCTATTAAAAAGACTTGCCCCAAGGATTGCACTGGACTGAAATCACGCCCTTTGCCCTATTTATACTAAAGCTTAAAATTTACCTAACAGCTAATTTTCAACATAAGCCGGAATGGTTTACACAACAGACTCCCATACCGTGTGGTCCAGTATGGATTGGCAATTTCCAAATTTGATATTCCAATACCTGTACCCCCAGCCAAAAGCTGACGGTATGTTCGCTTCCTTTCAGCTAATTGTTTAAAAGCTGTTTAGTTACTTTCCTAAAACCAGCTCCGCTGTTCACTTATGTCCTGGATTGCAATCTGTCCCAAACCTGATTTGCTAGCAATTCTCGGTCGCAATTTTAGCAAAAAATAGTTTAAAGGAAACTGCTCGAGGTTGATCGATGGGTCATTTAGATTAGTCAACGAGGCGCGTAGCGCCGAGATGGCTGTAATCATCTCATATCCAACAAGGACGAGTAGAATAATTGTTTTATCAAAAACGCCCACAAAACAGTATCGAGAATTCTTCCCAACTTTATTTGTAAAAACAACCGATTTTCAGCTTGTTTTTAATTTTGAGCAGACGCTCATAAGCCAATCAGAACACTAGAATTGCATTATCCAATGAGTCAGTTTTTAATAATAGGCAATATACCATAGAATCGATCATGTATATTCAGTCCTACGTCTTCCAAAAATGGTAAACGGCTGAAGGTTATGAAGAATTAGTCGAGGGATTTGGAGCCAATCATGAACGCGGGCAATATATTATCAATGAATTCTACTGGTAATAGTTGACACTACAGCTGCCCCCGTTCTGTATATTGTTGGTCAATGGTATTCTTGCTTGTTGTGTGGCTCTTTGAAATACACCGATTCATAATGAAGATTTTCACACATATTCAATACAATATGTGAGATAAATACAGGAAACGCAAGGTTCCATGCACGGTTTCACTGTTCGATGTACACAGCTTTGATCAAAACATTCTCAGTTTCGAGAATAGTTTATTCTAAACCATAAGAAAAAATTTAATTAGAAGTTGAATTTTTCGCTATTTCTCTTTCACTTTTTACATTCAGTTCATTTTATTTGCCGGAAAGTAAGCCTTAGAAATGAGAAGGACGTTTGATTAATTCACGCTCGCGCATTCTAGTCTTATTTTAAATTTTATAGCGGAAGGACATGATCTGTGGGCAGGAAATAAGTCAGCACAGAATTTGATTGTCGGCGAATTTCTGTAATCGTCCATAGTTCTGCTAGTGATAAGCTAGCCGTTGTTTACTCGTCTTGCTTGTTTGGGGCTGAGTCTTAACTTCGGTCAAAGAGAGAGAAAGAGTGTCTGGCAAGGTTTCCAATCAAAAAATTGTGAACTCTTGTCTGGCAAACTCTCCATATATATACACAGTTATACGCACCTTATAACTTCATCTGTGCTTAACGAGTGTCTTTTGGTCAATAACTTTCAAAACAACTGCTCCACAGAATGTCACTGATAACACGTAACGTGAAAGAGTATCGAAGTATGACTGCACGATAAATGTCACAAAATCTACCTAACCGGTCCCCTAGCGATTTTTTGTCTTTAAGTCATCCTAACCATTTCGTACTTGCGGGCGCAAACAATAGAAACGTCATCATTACCTACCGATTCCTCGCGGCCCCTGTTCAGACAAGTCGAGATTTTTTTCTGGCATACTGACTGTATATTCCAGCTGTAAGTACTTTCCTTAATATACGCGCGAGTTACAAGAGTGCCTCCTCGGGATTTCGCCTTCTGGGCGAAATCTCGGCGAGGGCAATAATTGTTGCATCGCTGCTGCTACCTTTTCGCCATCGGTCTTCATGACGAGCGTCCATCCACCTCCTCCGCATGCTCCAAGCTCAACAGCTTCCATGTGACAGTACACAGGAATTGGTTTAGACTCCACTTGCAGGAAGTAGGCTTTGTTTTCACGCTCCCTAGTAAATAGATATTTATATAATGATATATTTTTGAGGCACTGCATGAAATCAAGCAAGATTTGTTTTCTCTGCATGTTTTAGTAAGTGACCACCGTCCTCATATTGAATCAGATGTAATAAACGATTGGATTTAGAGACATAAAGAGAATAAATATAAACAAGAATATGACAATCTTTCGCACGTCGCGGACAAAACTGACATTTGGTATGAAGCAATGTCGACCTTACAACAAAGAAAAACCAAATGAACAATAGCCCAGTTTCAAATTAAAAATTACCGCTGAATACAAACATTAACGGCACATTTATACAGGGTTACCCTCGACGTAAAGTAAAATATTCAGAAATTCCGGCAAGTAAGTGTTTAAAATTTGAATATGCACAATAGACAGAGTAATAAATAGGTCTTTTTCTCGTTGGAATTTGTGAATATATTACCTCGGATGGAGGCTAAGCCTGTAAAAAATGCGTCTTCACTTCTTTAATTCAGCGGTCATAGCGAACTCGAAACTGGACTATTGATATACCTCGACAGACGCACGGTTACAAAATTAGCACCAGCCGAATGCAGCCAAGGTTATTTGAATCGGGTGGTGCGGCCTAAAAAAGAATTATATGTACCCGCTCCAAAAGCAGTACAAAGGATAGTTAGGCCGTTGAAGCCAGAAATGTGATAACTGACAGCAAATGTAAAAGTTTTCAAATGTAATGCAGATGAACCACACGAGTAATAAGGTCCTCAAATGAAATGAAAACCGTAGTTGCTTGAAAGAGCGCCGCCCTCGAAAAAAAAAAAATTAAAAAGCGCTCTCGCGAATAAATACAATTTAATCGGAAGAGCACCGCGTTTCCTGGCTAGCAACTCTGCAGCCCTTATTGATTGTTTTAATAAAAAAAAGCGGAGTCACCTTATCCACTTTAACCCACATGGGCCCACAGTTATCCGCGGGAGGATACTCCCTTATATAAGCCAGATAGGTATGTGCCGCTCCAAAGAGTATGGTTTTTGTGCCATTTTTGGTCTGAAAACGGGTATAGGGTATGGTTTTCGAGGGTACTACGGGAGTGTATGAACGCATTTAATAAAGTAAATCAAGCTTAGTTGCGTAGCGTCCTAAAACAAAACTAGCAGCCGCTAACCGGAACGTTGAAACTCGCTCGAGACCCTTTCCATTTGCGCAGAGATTGATGGAGTGTCCGTCTAGTCCATGAATTCGTGCCATCTGGGGAGTTGAAAGAAGCATCATACTTTAGTCCTTTTAGGGTTGAGCGTCAAGTTACATCTGGATGACCAGGTAGACAGCTTAGCAGCCGCTAACTATACTCGCTGAAGTCTCTTAACAAGATAATCTGCTATAGTATCACTGACAATGTCATTATAATCGATCTTTGACAAAATAAGACACTCTGCCAAGTGTTTTCTGGCATTATACGGGGCACGGTATTTCAACTTCCTCAGTACAGACAAAGTTCCGTAACAACTTGAGATCTTGGAGTTTCTCTCTCTTTTCCAGTTGACGTTTTCGTGAACTTCCGTACCAAGTAGGCGGAAAGTTGAAACTCGCTCGAGACCCTTTCCATTAGAGATGGATGGAGTGTCCGTCTAGCCCATGTGTTCTTGACATCTGGGGAGTTGAAAGAAGCATTACTTTAGTCTTTTTAGGATGGAGGGCCAAGTTACATCGGGATGACCAGGTAGAAAGCTTTTCCAGCGCAGCCTGCATCTCTGCCTGACAACTCTGAAGCTCAGATGGTTTAGAGTGACTATAAATCGTTATATCGTTCGCATATTTGATGGGAATTTCCTTCGGTTGGGAGAACGTCTGTCAAGTCGTTGACATAAAGTTTGAATAAGAGGGGACGCAAAATGAATCCTTGAGGTACCCCAAAAGACACATTTATGCGTTCGGACAAGAGATCATCGATTTGGACGTACTGCGTTCGATCAGTCAAATAACTCACAATCTAATGTAGAGAGGACTTGGAAAACCCTAGCTTATGCAATTTGCACAGAAATGTCTCATACACAACTGTATCAAAAGCTTTAGAAAAGTCTTCCATAATTCCAATGGTGACCTCACCTCTGTTCATTGCCTTGAGGATATCATCTCTCATTGCAAGCAAAGTAGTTGCAGTTGAGTGGCTTTTGCGGTATGCACTTACATTTGGCTGAAGCGCAACAGTTTCCGTGAGAAAATCCACCATTTGTCGTCAAGATCATAAACGTTTGATAACACAGGCAAAATGAAAACAGGGCGAAAATCGTCATTTCCCTGGGGTTCGCCCACCTTCGGAATGAACTAATGCGTGCAATCTTCCAAAGAGTTGGGAATTCCAGTTTCGAAATGCACGTGTTTAAGATATGCGTTAAAGGCGATGTTAAATGGTCTGAAACTAGCTTGATGAATTTGGTTTGAATGTTATCCGGACCAGTAGTGAGTAGAGCAGTCGGACCGCAGCGCTTTGCTCTCCCGAATAACTTCATGATAGGTAACACTCTTCAGACCGAAGGAAGTATCAGGGTCATGCGCAAGAGCATTAATACGCCTATGCGGCTCCTCCTTATCAACTGCCACTGAGGCATCGACACGCTCAGCTGCAAAAGCAAAGTGCTCATTCAGTTCATCGGGATAGACAGTTATTGATTGATGGCTAGGGTGAAGTATACGATGGATCGTCTTCCATACTTCCTTGTGCAGCTTAGACGAGAGTGCGTTGGTCATAAACCTTTTCTTTGCTTTCCCAATCAGTTTCTTAAGACTCTTACAGGAGTCTTGGAAGATGTCCCACGCAGCCTCAATGTGAGGTGGTGGGTGTGTTTCCCTACGATAACGCCTGCATGCCTCCTGCAGCGTTCGAACAGGGGCGGATCTAGGGGGAGGATGCAGGGGGTGCGTACCCCCCCTCCTCCTGAGATGACCTGCGGTTTTCTAATACAACTGGTATTCTGCAAAAAAAAAACTATGTGGTTTATTGGTGTTGAAGTAGAGCAAGAGACGAGTGCACCCCCTCCTAAAAAAAAGTCCTGGATCCGCCCCTGTCGAATGTTCGGATCATTCAAGCAGAGCGCAGATTATCTGTCACCCTCACACGCTTTAAGGGTGCATGTCACTCTAAACAGTCCGAAATAAGAGTATTGAACGCGATTGCTTGTTCGTTAGGATCCTCTAATTAAAGCATAAACGACTTCAAAAGAAGTTGAGTGAAATCGTCCCTGAACTGTTTTTTGTACCTAATAACCTTGTATCTTGGAGTGAAACGGATGACAAGCGCATTGACTGTGCATCACACGTGACAAACACTTTGCTGGAAAACATTGACAAAGGACTATTAACTGGCCTATACTTTTAGACCTAAGCAAGGCCTTTGACACCTTAGATCATAGCATCATGTTAGATTAGTTAGCTTCACTAGGAATGAATCGTTCTGCTGTCAAAAGTGACCCAAAGTGTTTGCACTAATGGGGTCGTGTCTGAGCCCCAGCCTATATCTTTCGGGGTCCCCTAGGGTAGCGTACTTGGCCCTTTATTATTTATCGTCTACATAAATGAGTTACCTCTGGCGGTTCAAGGTTGTAGCGTCGCGCTTTATGCTGACGATACACTTGTCTATTTATATATTAGCAAGCAAGTCGGTCAGTAAAATTCAAGCTCAGTTAACTAGTGGCCTAACTTACGTCCTAAGCTGGCTTCAAGCTTATTTTCTAATACTTAATCTTGAAAAAATGAAGATTAGGCTTGTTGGTACTCATGAGAGGACTATGGAGGCTGATGATCTAGTTATAGAAATCAGTAACACGCGTTAAGAAAGAGTTAACAAGTTTAAATATCTTCGGGGTCCTAAACAACACCTTATCTTGGAAGGACCATAGATTAGGTATTCTGCGTCGAGCGCGTAAAGTTCTTTCCAAGCCAACTTGTCAAATGCTCTCCAATACTATACGCTTGCCATTGTTTGATTACTGTCTGGGACAGCTGTTTAAGTTGCTTGGGGGGTCAGAAATTCTGAATACTTTGACAAGCATGAACAGATAGTCATTTTTGTCCCTTGCCGTGATGGGGGATCAGAAATTCTGAATACTTTGACGACCATGAACAGATATCCATTTTTGTCCCTTGCCGTGGTGGGGGATCAGAAATTCTGAATCCTTGTGGAATTAAAAATAGATTACCGTTTTGTTCTGTCAAGCTATGGGCCGTGGGATCAGAAATTCTGAATACTTTTATAACTATGAACAGATAGCCGTTTTTGTCCTTTGCCATGATGGGGGATCAGAAATTCTGACTGCTTCTGGAATTAAAAATAGATTACTGTTTTGTTCTGTTAAGCTGTGGGCCGGGGGATCAGAAATTCTGAATCTCTCCAAGAAAGAAAGCGCAATGGGTGTACGATCTCTTTCACATGAAATTGCACAATTTGATGGATTTGGAAAATTGGATGTGTTGTTTCTTGTGGACACAACTGAACACTTTTTCTTCTCCTTCTAATTAGCGAGAACCTTTCAGAAACACAAACTTTTTCAGCGTCAAATACCAATACTCTTCTGGTTGCCCCCATAAGATATAACAATTATATTAATAATAATTAAACTAAAGCAGCACAAGTGATTAATTCAACTATTGCAAAAAAGACAGTTTTTACATCCGCCATCTGAAATTAAATTTGCTAAATCTTTTCTTTATACAACGTTTAAAAGCACTCAAGCTGTTCTTGTCACTTTCCTCTTTTGTTAGCCTAGACCAAAAGAAAGGTCCCAGGTATTTCAGAGAGAGTTTCCCGTATTTTACTGTGTTAAAACGGGGCATAGTAAAGTCAAAGTATATCGCCCTTTTTCTTTCTCCTGAGTTATTTTATTATTCTAAATATGCCTTATTAGCCAAGCGTGCGATCTGCTTCAAATTTATCCTTACAATATAATTATAAAAGCAAAAGACAAGTTCTGAGAATTAAGAAATGAGCACCAGTGAATTTTTTTTTCACTTCCCCCTACCGGTGGTAGAAGAAATGTGCAGAGATCAGCGAGACCTTTGCCTTCTTGTCTGAAGTAACTGTACACGCTGCCAAAGTTCCATTTTGGGTGCCACAATCAATTCTCCCAAGGCGTGGACAACCAGCATTTTCTTTTACACATTGAAGGGACCTCAGGCCTGTTATTTGACCTTTCAACTTCCAACCAAAGGATTTTTCACTGTACCCTTCTGCGTCAGAGTTCTCTCTCTCTTTTGTTCCAGCTGGATTTAGCTCACGAAGAATATTGGCAGCCCTTTCTCTTGGCACATGGATGTGATGATTCAATCTTAGCTAGTGCCACACTGCTCTGTAACCACGAAGTTCGCCGGGACCAGACATTTCCCTTTGCACTATTTCCCTAATTTCGTGATCGCTAACGTCCACGCTACGTCTGCTGAGACCGGCCGTAGTCACGAAGCTGTCGCTTTAAAGTTGAAGGACTCCTTAGGGCCATTTATACGAGGAAAAAATGAGACGCGTCTTACATAAGACGCGTCTTAAATAAGACGCGAACTTTCCGTATAAACGGCACATTTCGTCTAAAATAAGACGCGGCTTAGCTAAGAGGCTTCTTATTAGATAAGACATGCTCGTATAAATGGTACAGTTCGCGTCTTATTTAAGACGCGTCTTATTTTTCCTCGTATAAATGTCCCTATTGTGACTGCATGTCGATTATTAAGGACATCAACAACAACTTGGTTTTGAAATCCATGGTGAAAATAGTATTCAATTAATCGCCTTACTTCTTTGCTGTCCATTGCAACGGTATCAAAAGCACTAAACATGGCGGCTTGCGAGAACTCAGGCTCTTTGCGTTTCCTGTTTACTTCCGTTTTGCTTTTTACTTCTGTCTTTCTAATATATTTATATGTTTTATTTGTTTGTGTTGTGCTTTTTTGTTTGCGTGTTTGTTTTGAGTTTTTGTCTCATTTGCGTTTACCTTTTCTATTTGCATTTTCTTTTTTTCATTTGCGTTTTCCTTTTTTTATTGCGTTTTATTTTTTTTATTTGCGGTTTCTTTTTTGTTTGTATTTGAGCCTTCTGGGCCACCGTCAGCAGCCCATCGTATGTCGATATCATGCTCCGGGTATTTATATGATTGCATGATTTGTAGTTGCATGCTCTTTTCAATTAATGCTTGTAGGTGCACATCATTATTCATGGTACTGCTGTTGTACGCGCATTCATCATCCTATGTCGAATGATAATGTGTGTAGAAAGGTAGAAAGCTACCGATACATTTCCGGCAAACCCATTCTTCAGGGTGTGACGATGAGACAACAAAATTTGTCTCAGAGGTATGTCAAACACTTTATTGAAAACTAATAGACAGAAAGCTACAAACATAACACTAGCCGAAGTGATAGAAATTTGAACTTGTGGCCCCTGAAAAGGTTGAAGTGAAGAACATCTTGTCTTATTATGACTTTAAAACACTTAAATATTATCTACAGAAAAATTTGGAAACCTTTGCTGCTACAGTTCCATTTTATGGTACTATAGGTGACATGGCGAAATGTAATTCACACAGCCTGAATAATGTTGCCTTCTTGATTGTTTATTGCACAGAAAGATAAGATGACAAATCGATTTACGTAAGAAGGTAACAAGTGACAGCAAGAGTGTCAAACGGATGAACTTGTGGCCCTCAAATTTAAACAGCTTAGAATAATACTGATTATCATATAATAATTTATATGATTAAGAAATATGCAAGTTAAAAATGAATAATACAACAAATTTCATCACTTTATTGCCTTGATTGCTCACAAGTTCGGCAAAGTCTATCAGTTTAATTAGAATTATAAAATTCTTTTAATTAGCAAATTAACGCTCTTCGTATTCCTTTTTAACAATTCTGACACTTGGACCTTTCTCAGATTTCTCAGTAATTTATTCCAGTCTTTAATTTTTTCGTAAAAGTGGTGTCATACTTCTATAAACGCGATAACAATTGCGAAACTATTCGATAAATTTCTTTTAAAATTTGGTATTGACACTGGTCCTAACAAGATTTCCTCTGTCTATTAAAGCCATGATTTCATGATGAGATCTTTGTCCGCAATATGTAACTAAAGCTCAAACTTGGGAGGGTTTGCTCCCAGTAAAAACCATTGGAGTCACCTCTTCCAGATAACACTAACTGACATAGTGCTCCACATGACGAAGCTAAAACAGTTTATTTGGGGGGGTGGGGATATGGTTACATTGTACTTACTATGATATGAGAAAAGTTGTGTGTTATATCGAGACGAAAAAAGTAGTAAAAAATGTTGCTAACACCATAGTAATCACGTATGCTGTACTTACAAAGTCTCATCATAAATTTCCTTGCAACTTGACATCATCCTACCTGAAAAAAAAAAAAAAAACATCGACAATGCGTCATTCTGTCATTCATTCCAGTTCACGAAGGACAGTGCGCATGGCCCTCGAGCGAGTGCGTCACTCTTAGCTATTTTGCGCTCTTCAAGTAGTTAGTTCCGATCTCTTTAATTCAATCTCTATTTTCAAAGCAAAGCAAAAGAAAAAAGTGGATAAACTAAGAAAAGAAAACGAGAGTTTTTAATGAATTACACAATTTCTGTTAAACCTGATTCACGTAAACCCGTGCCTGAAAAGAAGAAGATCTATTTATAATAAGTACCATTCACAATTAAGATATCTTGAAGTGCTCCATGCTATATTTACCTGTACAATTATGTTCAGGTACACTTTCGTTATACCCTTCCCTGCAAACACACCTAAATGATCCTTTAGTGTTATGGCACAATGAACTGGTGGCGTTACAGTTGTGTTTTCCTGTCTCACACTCGTTTATGTCTGAAAATTAAGAATTAATGCTGGATTATTAAACTGTAGATCTGTTAAGCATCATAATATGCCGTGTACGTTCCTATTTTGACGATGCTTTTATCATTTCAACCTGATTCACCCCACTTAAATTCGACAAAAGAAGAAGACATTTTAATTTTAAAGTATCCATTTCAATTGATATCTTGAAGTGCTCAGTGGTATATTTACCTGTACATTTATGTTCATGTCCACTTTTGGAAAAACCCGACATGCACACACACTTGTAAGATCCTTTAGTGTTAACGCACAGTGAATTATCGGGGTCACATTGGTTGTTTCCAGTTTCACACTCTTTTATAGTTAATGCTGAATTATCAATCGGGTTCGATTTTTGTGTCGATTCTATCCAATGAGGTAATAAATTTTTGTAGTGGACAAAACAAAAAAAGGAAGTTAGATTGAATGCCAAATAACTAAAAAATACAAATGATAAACCAATTTACATGTTGCACACTTGGAAAGCTTTCCCTGGGGGAATTTAGCCCGCGAAAAAAGGAACATTGAAAAAAAGAAGATATATTTAAGTACCCATTTCAATTAACATATCTTGAAGTGCTCGGTAGTATATTTACCTGTACAATTATGTTCAGGTCCACTTCTGGAATACCCTTCCCTGCAAACACACCTAAATGATCCTTTAGTGTTTTGGCACAATGAACTGGTGGCGTTACAGTTGTGTTTTCCTGTCTCACACTCGTTTATGTCTGAAAATTAAGAGTTAATGCTGAATTATCAAACTGTAGATCTGTTAAGCATCATAATATGCCGTATACGTTCCTATTTTGACGATGCTTTTATCATTTCAACCTGATTCACCCCACTTAAATTCGACAAAAGAAGAAGACATTTTTAAAGTATCCATTTCAATTGATATCTTGAAGTGCTCGGTGGTATATTTACCTGTACATTTTATGTTCATGTCCACTTTTGGAAAAACCCGACCGGCAGACACACTTGTAAGATCCTTTAGTGTTAACGCATAGTGAAGTATCGGAGTCACATTGATTGTTTCCAGTTTCACACTCGTTTATAGTTAGTGCTGAATTATCAATCGGGTTCGATTTTTGTGTCGATTCTATCCAACGAGGATAGATATATATCATATTTTTATAGCGGAGCTCCACGCGCGCGCGTGGGCGAAGCCCCATAGCTAAGTAAATCTACCCATCCCAGAAAATTTGGTTATCACGTGACCGTACACCGAACGAACGTACGACCGTCCGTCCGCACCACAGGCATACCAATGTTTACTCTCGCACTTTCTATCCAGTTTGGGAGCACAGGAGAAAACTGATTGCGCATCAATGTTGTGATCAATTGACAGTTGTCAAAACAGGGTATCCGCTGACCAGCATCACCTGACCATATCGCGGGCTCAGGTGTCGACCCATCGAGGTCGAGTATTTTTTTGAAGTTATCCGCTTACAAGTTACTGGTTTTCAAATGATCGCAGGCTCAAGTTTGTTTTTTAAAAATTTATATGAAATATGTCGTGTTTATGTTACTATGGCCCAGCACTGTTAAGATTTTGATTTCAAACTTACCTCGGACACGAAAATTCAGCCAGTTATTTAAAAATACAAGCGGAGAAGACCAGTTTCTTACCATGGTCACGCGTTGGTCACGCTCTACGTCCAATTTTTATGCTCTGATTGGTCAAAATTTGACAGGTGAGTTCATGCGGAAAATTTATGCAGCATCTTGAAACTTGTTTACTTTGACAGCTGAAGCTGACAGAGTTTCGTGTCAACTTGTGATGTTTTTTAATGTCTTTTTCCACTGGATGTACAAAATGAACTACAGCTGCTATCAAGAGTCTTCTGTCATTCATGGCTGGTTTGTTTATTGGGTTTTTGGTTGAGAAATGCGTCGCTTGTCAAAGTCGGAAATCCGATTTCGGATGGATCGTTTTCATTTTTTACCTTGCTTGATACGTAAGAGGAGTTTAAAAGTCTCAAGCGATTCTGGCCTTAATTGATAGCTTTCAGGAGCTGCATCTCGAATGGTAAGCCTGAGTATTTATTGTATCTGATGTTTGTTTTTTTATATGTAACCTCATGAAGTCGAGCACAGTTTATGCGGCAAGTTAATTTGCACGTTTGTAAGATTTGAGACAATGATCTGACCTAGTATCAGGTTTGATATTAGCTGACAGAAGTTTAAAAAACCTTTAGATATATTTTCTCACCGCAAATAGAAAGAAAACGTCCCGAACAATATTTAGTTATAAATTTGCTTGTAGAAAGAAAACTTTGAGCGATTTTCTTGCCTCGAGTTCATCTTTGAAAAAAGCAAACACCGGGAAGCCGGCTTAACACATAAACTTAGACTCAGGATTTTTAAAGACACTTTAATACTTGTCTTCGTGAATGACAATTGCTGTCTCTTTAAATGTTTCACCGAGTTATATTTGTTTTATTGATTGTTAGAAGTCTCTTTTGCAATTTTAATCGCTGTGCCGTTTGTTTTCAGTTTTTCATGAACATCGCCTGCAGGAGTACTCAAAATGTCGCGTGTATCAAACGCTTTTCAAGATTTCACATCGTTATAAAGCCGTTAAATAAAAAAAATTAAAACAATAAATTCGTTATTATGTTGATGCGTAACTCTATTAATTTTTATTCACGCAATCGACCGCTTGTCAAAAGCCGAGAACCGGCTGGCCGTATAGGTGTTTTTGGAAATTTTTTGAACGGTTTCGCTAAAAGCCAACGATCGATCGTCCTGAATATTGACTGAGTACAATTGTTTTGAAAAACAGTGAAATGCTGCATTCTGTCCGAGGTCTGTATGATAAATACAGCGCCTCATAGTACTGTTTCACTTCAGATGTGATGTATAAAAAGTATAAAAGGTTGGTTTACACACCTCCAGATTTGTTGGCAAGATTTTATAAAGTAAACTTATCGAACGCAAAAGATTCAGCCTGATTTGTTTTCCAGGCCTAATCTACTGTGATCAAGAGCCGTTATGGCTCTTGAATGTGATCGAAGATGATTGCTATTTTTTGGGTGAACATATAAGTCAACTTGATGTGAGATGTTTCACTCTAAAATCACTTAGCTTTTCCCTCAAAAGCCACATGAATGTGCCCTTAAGTTAACTGATTTGTGGATTACAAGTTTATTGTTTGATTTAAATTATATATTTATTAATGGGAGCTTCGCTCTTTAGCCCTGGCTAAATCTATATATTAGAATAATAAATTTTTGTAGTGGACAAAACAAAAAAAGGGATTAGATTGAATGCCAAATAACTAAAAAATACAAATGATAAACCAATTTACATGTTGCACACTTGGAAAGCTTTCGCCGGCTGGGGGAATTTAGCCCGTGAAAAGGAACATTGAAAAAAAGAAGATATATTTAAGTACCCATTTCAATTAACATATCTTGAAGTGCTCGGTAGTATATTTACCTGTACAATTATGTTCAGGTCCACTTCTGGAATACCCTTCCCTGCAAAGACACCTAAATGATCCTTTAGTGTTTTGGCACAATGAACAGGTGGCGTTACAGTTGTGTTTTCCTGTCTCACACTCGTTTATGTCTGAAAATTAAGAGTTAATGCTGAATTATCAAACTGTAGATCTGTTAAGCATCATAATATGCCGTATACGTTCCTATTTTGACGATGCTTTTATCATTTCAACCTGATTCACCCCACTTAAATTCGACAAAAGAAGAAGACATTTTTAAAGTATCCATTTCAATTGATATCTTGAAGTGCTCGGTGGTATATTTACCTGTACATTTTATGTTCATGTCCACTTTTGGAAAAACCCGACCGGCAGACACACTTGTGAGATCCTTTAGTGTTAACGCATAGTGAAGCATCGGAGTCACATTGGTTGTTTCCAGTTTCACACTCGTTTATAGTTAGTGCTGAATTATCAATCGGGTTCGATTTTTGTGTCGATTCTATCCAATGAGGATAGATATATATCATATTTTTATAGAATAATAAATTTTTGTAGTGGACAAAACAAAAAAAGGGATTAGATTGAATGCCAAATAACTAAAAAATACAAATGATAAACCAATTTACATGTTGCACACTTGGAAAGCTTTCGCCGGCTGGGGGAATTTAGCCCGTGAAAAGGAACATTGAAAAAAAGAAGATATATTTAAGTACCCATTTCAATTAACATATCTTGAAGTGCTCGGTAGTATATTTACCTGTACAATTATGTTCAGGTACACTTGCGGAATACCCTTCCCTGCAAACACACCTAAATGATCCGTTAGTGTTTTGGCACAATGAACTAGTGGCGTCACAGTTGTGTTTTCCTGTCTCACACTCGTTTATGTCTGAAAATTAAGAATTAATGCTGAATTATCAAACTGTAGATCTGTTAAGCATCATAATATGCCGTAAAATGCCGCCGTATACGTTCCTATTTTGACGATGCTTTTATCATTTCAACCTGATTCACCCCACTTAAATTCGACAAAAGAAGAAGACATTTTTGAAGTATACATTTCAATTAGCATGTCTTGAAGTGTTCGTTGGTATATTTACCTGTACATTTATGTTCATGTCCACTTTTGGAAAAACCCCACATGCAGACACACTTGTAAGATCCTTTAGTGTTATCGCACACTGAAATATCGGCGTCACATTGGTGGTTTCCAGTCTCACACTCGTTTATGTCTGCAAGTCAAGAGTTAATGCTGAATTATCAACGGGCTTTGTTCGATTTTTGTGTCGATTCTATCCAATGAGGATAGATATGTATCATATATTTATAGAATGATAAATTTTTGTAGTGGACAAAACAAAAAAGGAAGTTAGATTGAATGCCAAAAAACTAAAAAATACAAATGATAAACCAAAGTTTTATATGTTGCACACTTGTAAAGCCAATTCGCTGGGGGAATTTAGCCCGCGAAAAGGAAAATTTTGGCGGCTCGAGTAGACAAAGCCGGCGAGAATAATAGGGCTAGGAAATGTGCACCCCCAAATTTCCCTCGAAATTGCACATGTGAGCCTGTTCGCAGGCTACGGGGAATCTAGAGGCTGCAACTAACACCAGACATTTTCCGTGGATACGACCTGTGGGGTGTTTCTTGGTGATGGGGAAACTATTACTGGTTAGCTGTTGTTATGTGGTGTGGATATTGTTCAGTGTCTTTTTAATTTTTTGTATTACGTCATTTTGTGATTGCACCCGTCCACAACACAAAGAAACTACCGATCTGACACATAGCACTGACTAAATATGAAACCGGTTCTCAGCTTTCTGACTGGCTCTAATCTTTATGGTATGGAATAGCATAAAACTAAGGATTAACCTCCTGTTAGTTTAAGCTCTGTATGGTTTGCTACCTGCACAGTTAACACCATCCCCAGTATATCCAGGCTTACAAGTACAAGTGAAAGAACGCTTGGTGTTGGTGCAATATGCATCATCGTGGCAGTTATGTTGTCCTGTTTTACACTCATCTACAAATCAGCAAGTGGAAGTTAGGTATAAGAATTTATTTGACGTAAAGTAATCCACCTGCAAAGTCCGTTTTCACTTTCAGCCTATCAAGAGTTGTTTAACTTATTTATTTGCAACAGTTCAATTGAGTTCAAATTATTATAATCTATGAATACTCTTCGTTCAATGTCACCAACCACGGCGTGATGTACTAAACAAGTTTGTTGAAGGACTTGGAACGTTAGTCTCAAAACTTCAATCAAGAAACTTTGCACCCTTAAGGACGCATCGTATAGTGCTGCTAGGTTAAACTCAGTCCACACTGTCCAGTGACTTCCGGTTTTGCGTCCGGGCCAAGGGGGGTGGGGGGGGGGGTACTCCGGATTTCAAGTGATAGGAATAGAACAGAATAGAATAGAATGATTCTATATTTGAACACGGAAAAATTCATCAGGAATATAAAAAATCTTAAATAAACTGAACTGCCCGACAAAACCTAAAATCTCCTCTCTCCTAGCCCCTTAGGAGGGCCTGATACTCAGGCTAGCCACTGCACGGGTGATATGGTTGCGCGCATGCGTAACGTATTGGCTATACCGCGGAGTTGCTAATTACTGCTCCGCTATAAGTGACGCTGTTCTTCATGACGTTAGGGAGTAGCGCGTTTCATATCTTTTAACACTTTAGAGGATACCTATCCTGATACTGAGTGCTCAAGACTTTCCAATTAAGTTGTCTAAATAAGCGGTTTGTATCAGTATTATATCTAGAAAAGGTTAGAACTCGAGCAGCACGGTTCTGAACCTTCTGTAGCCTGTCAAACAAAGTTTTTCCACAATTACCCCAGACAATATCACTATAATCGAATTGAGATTGAATGAGAGCGTTGTATATACAATGGAGAGTAGACGTTGGAACAAAATCTCTAAGGATCTGTCCCTTGAAATCCGGAGTACACCCCCCTTACCCCCCCCCCCCCTCCCCCGGGCATCCGCGCTGGATTTTTTTCGTCCCACGGGCGACATCGCTTCCAATGAAGAGAACGGGTTCAGAAATGCATAATTTACATTTGTTCTTTGTATAACAAAAACGACCCCAACCCTCCTTAAGTTATTTTTACTTGTACTTAATTATTCATCCCATGGTTTTTTATCACTCACCTAAACAACTGATTTCAATCTCTCTCATGATCTCATCCATTTCTTCTCTGTTTCTTTCCTGCTCTTTAATTATCTCCTCTTCTTCTTTATTCCTCGGAACGGGACAAACTGAGAAACCGCAAAACAATAAACGAACAGTAGTTATAAATCCATTAGAAGGTGGAGCATGATCGTCAGGGTGTAGTCCTGAATAGGACTGTGTCGGGTAGTCATCTTCATATCTTCATAGTCAAAATCGTTTGTTGTTACAGTCGTTTATTGTTAGTCAAATTGTCTCTTGCCTATAAAGTCACTTCTGTTTTTGTCAGTTTTGCTTGAGTCCGCCATAAGTCGTTTGTACCGTGCCTGTTGACTGCCATTCTAGTGGCTTTTGTTCTAATTCAGTAAGCCAGCCTTCTAAAATGAGTGCTAGTTATGGTAGTCTGCATGTAGAATGCGTAATGCGTGTCGCAGAGTCTCGGTCGATTTAATGTTTCGTCTGGAAATGGTGCATGCTCAGCAATAAGAAGTGTGATTGTTGACATCACCATTTCCTGTCGCTGGATCGTCGCTGTTAAACTGTGACAAAAGACCGATCGAAACGACCCGAGTCTTCATAGCCAATAACAACACGGCTTAACTGACACAAGACCAGTCACATCGAGACTTAATTAACCAATCAGGTCAATAACCAGAGTACAATACAGATATCAATATTGACGTCTTTGTAACCGTCGCCGTCATTGTTGCTTTATAAGCTCCCTATTATAAACCTTCGCCACGGTAGTATTGGAACAGAAATAATTATAATTTTATAACAATAGAAAAATGAAGATGACGATAATAATAATAATAATAATAATAATAATAATAATAGCACGATTTTCTAAGATACAAATTCATTTAAAATCTATTAAGAAAGTAAAACAGAGGATCAGTCTTGAACGAAGGCGTTTGGCTCGTTTTGAAGTCTTGATCGCACATTTTTTATGTGTAAAAATCATTATTTCATTTGTTTTTGTTACTTCAGAATGATTTTTTTAAAGGTTTCTGTATATGAAACTACAACAGGGTGCTTAAACATAATGCCTACAAACAGGTGCGCAATAAAATTTTGGTCCTGATGTCATTAGTCATTACCTCCATGGTTTACAACTTCCTGTGCCATCATCACAGCTGGGAACATGATAAAGGAACTGATAACTATCAATGTTGTCATGTCAGCCATCGTCCAAGCTTGTAAAAATAAAATAATATTGAATAATATTCATTGACATATAAAAATATTAAATAATATTCATGGACATTTAAAAATGTCAATGAGTTTCGTTGGTGAAGGAGAACCGATGCATAACCACGAGTCGGGGTGGGATGAGGAGGCCCTGGAAATTGCGGTGGGGCTGTGCGCCGTAATATAATTCCTAAATCCCTTACCCTATTTCACACCAAAAAATGTGACTTTCCTTACTCTGTTCTATTTCAGGTTAAAACTGGGGATAAATTCTCTCCACCATTTTCGGACCAATAGGGGTACAGCCATACAGCTTATATACATACCCAACGGGCATAGCTATAATATAATAGGAATAACTATATGATTCTATCAGTAAGTTATATAGCCGGAATAATACCCCGGGGACAACTTAGGTAAAGAAGTACCCCCAGGAAATTTATCCGATTGCAGACCATTCTTGAGTTTATTGGATCGCACCAAAGTCAGTGTCAAAAGCCCGCATTCAAGCTTACTAAGAAGAAACCGCGATTCAAGAACATCTAAAAAACGAAATATAAGACAGTTTTTTTATCTCCCCGATATTGATGTATTTTTATAGAAAGATCCAAGCAGCTGCAGGCTCAAATACGTTTGATGTTACTACAATTTTCAGAGCTATTTCCAGTCAATAACTCCCTTAATTCACTTTTTACATAAAATGTATCGTCCCATAGATGCGGAAACCGTGAAACAGAGAAATCAAAATTGGTCATCTATAGGCTAACTATAAGTACTAACCCTACTGATCTACCGGGTATGCAGTGTAGCTGAGTGTATGAGGTCAGACTGAGCCCCAGTCTGTCGTTATGCAGATTAATTGATACATCAGTAGAGTCTGCTAACACGCATGTTGCTGTTGCCATAAGCTTTCAATGATTTTTGTTCTGTATTCAAAACAAAAATTCCATGCAATACCCTGTGGTTTTCGTTTATTTTATAGAGGGAGCGCAGAATTATTGTCGGTGATGGAAAAACAAGTGGTTTTTCTCTGTCAAAAATGGCTAAAATCAGCACTTTCCGAACGCAATCCAATAACGAACTGCACAGTCTCTGAGAACCGAGAAAAATGCGATAAAATAGTAATAATATTACACAAACATTTTAAGTGAAATTCTAAATGGACAAAGTCATAAATAAGAGTGCTTTTATGTACCAATTCTTGAGCAATGAAGCGGCCAAATAAAAGAAATAAACTGGTCTACAAGGGATAACCTTGCAGCCGTATTTAAAAACCAACAAAGGCAAAGATTATTTGCTGGCTCTTCCTCAGTCGTATACATGCATGCTACATGAAATAAACAAAAACTAGACAATTGATGCGCTTGAAACATTGTGTAATATATCAGACAGTTACTGGATCGAATCAGAAGAAAACAAAATTTATGAGGACAAAGTCGTAAATAGATAAGTGCTTCTATGAACCAACTCTTGCAAGCGATGAATCGGCCAGATAAAGGTGCTCTATACTGGGATAACCTTGCAGTCTAGATACCAACAAAGAAATATATTTACTGACTCGTATATGCGACGGTCAAAAAAGGAAAAAAGAAAAGAACTTTAAAAAAGGAAATATGCCAACCGATGCGTAATTTGAACACCAAATTGATGATTGGTCCGTTTCGATCCTATATCATATGGTGATCCTCACTGAAAACGACTATTTTAACAAGACTCAGGAGCACCCAGCGACTATATTCTGTAAAATAACTGTTCGAAGGAGCAAATATTGCCTAGAAATCTCTAATGCTTGAGAAGAACTAAAAATGTCTGGATAACCGTTCCATGTTTTCACACTTTAATATCAAGATATTACGGAGCATGATAAATGAAATTGTTCCGATCTGCAAGCTTCTGCTGGTAAATCCGCAACCATCGAAGCAGGAAAAGGTCAATTTCGGCAGCTCGAAAACCGTCTAAACCTAACGCTAGGGGAATTTAAAATGTAAGTGAAAAAATACAGTGAAGGCTTCAAAGTTGACCGTCACAACCTGCAAATTCCTATTCCTTATGACGAGAGACTGATAAAGAATTCTCATTTCTAATCTCATGCTCCGCCATTTTTTAAACAGTTAACTATACTTCAGTTCTTATATTTCGCTTCTATAGACGGATATTATTATTATATTCTTTATGATTTTTTTGAATCATAAGCTGCCTGAAGTATATTTGAAAGTTATTTTAAGCCTTTTTCTAAGATTCATTTCTTTTATATTAGAGGTGCCCACTCAAATTATATTTGTCCCAAATTATGGCGCATTTTCTGTTCGCTTTACTGGAAATGCTCAGTCGTTGCTACTGGAAGGAGTGAATAAATAAAAACAGTACCTTTGTAGGAGTCAATTTAAAGGGAAATTAAGCCGACTATTACAACTGTCAAACTATCTTTGATATACCTTTGGCGCTTTTGATCATTTTAATGTTTAAAGGCGCTATATTAAGTGAATAAATTATTATTATTATTATTATTATTATTATTATTATTATTATTATTATTATTATTATTATTATTATTATCTTTTATTGTTTCTATTGTCTACATGCCTGTCTCACGAAATGCAAATACTAATTGTTTTCATTAATGTCTGTTTCTTTCATTGAAAAGAGAAATAAACCTGACTTGACCCGATACGACTTCACTCACTCAAACTTAACCACTCGCAATTCTAATTCACTGATGAGCCGTGACGTACCTTACATAAAAGTAAATACTCCAATGTTGTTTGGTTTTACAAAGGTAACTCACAATTTCAGATGACCACTTTCACCCAAAGTTAAAATGGCCCCGTCAGTCCAAGACGCAAATTCAACTCGTTCTCTAGCAATTTACAACTCGTTAGCCTGAGTACTAAGGATTAAGCATTTCTGGGAGAAAAAGCTAGCTAGAGAGAAGCGGAAAAGGTCTTTTAAGTCCTGACCCTAACAGGTGAATATTTCACAAACGGCGAACTTGTGGCCGTTGGACATGAATATGTTCTCTGTCAGGATGATCAAAATTGATAGATGATTACGAAATATTGTAGTTACAAACATCTCTATCTGCCATTCTTGTTAAAAAGTTTTATATGGTACGCACCTCAAAATTTTCAGCTCCTTTGATCGGTTACATGTTTACCAACTTTTGGTGTCAAAAAGCTTCTTGATTCTGAGCAAACTTGTCTGAGTAGGTTGCTAATGAAGATGTTTTTTAAATTACGTGAATGGTTTGGTCAATAAAACAAACAAAATTTAAAGCAATTAAAACTCAAAATGTTCAACACAGGATACGTTTAAATTTTTTTTTTTTTTGGAACGTCAAAGATCCCCAAGTTAGAACAATTAGAGACATTACTAAGAAACTTAAACGCAGAAATTCAATGTTTGTCAAACCGATGGCGCCAGTAGTTAATTTTAATTATCGCTTATATGTTGATAAAATGTTTGACCAAAAACAGCGGACATGCAATAATCTCATATTTCAGTATTGCTGACTTTGGCAGTACGGAGTACCATTTAAAAACGCCAAAATATCTATTTGTAGTTATTACTCACTATTTTCCGATCCTGTCCATAAATTGTTAAATTCCGCCATCTGGTGGCAAAGGGACAATTGCAGTTTACTTTAACAAATACATAGTTTATTTTATATGAGCTTATATGATTGATACAGAATTTCTTGTTTTTCCCTTTTTCTTTTCAACTCCCCTTCTAGGAACGAGACGCTTGACCTGTTCTGTTTTATGATCTCTTGACTCATATTTATTTAATGAATGACGATGATCGCTCGCTCGATTCTCGCTAATCGATGATGCATGTGCAAGTTAAAAGCCCTTTTTAGATCTCTCTTGGTTTAGCAGTTTCCAGGTGCCTGACACTGTTTTCTCAATGAAGTGTAGCATATCAATCCATTAGAGAGTTTTAGATTTACGTTTACGGAAAACGGCAACGTCTGTTTGTACCGCAGGACGAAGTTCTCTCTCTACTTGTCGTTTACTATTTATAATACAAAAACTAGTAGCTAATTCATGCTAGCTTCATCCATGATTTCTGCTCATTTCTAAATATGAGAAATTGTCACCTTGAATTTGCCGTATGGCGACTTTACCGTAAACGTGAATCTAAGGCTTTGTTGACACTATACTGAAAAGCTTAAAACTTAAAAGCTATCCAGTATGATATGAATATCTATCCGATATGTGACTCTCCACTTTAGAGATCAGCGCTGCGCAGCTTCGCTCCGTTACAGAAATCGCGCCGAAATCCCCGTTCTTACGTGTGAACCGAAGCCCTATCCTGCATAGTTTTCGCGCCGGTGCAAAAGCTACCCGGCATAGTGTCAACATTTTCTTAAACTCACTAATATTATCACGCTTTTTAAAAGCCGGTCCCAGTACCAGTTTTGAGGATCGCTGAAGAAAAGAGAGTTCGACAGAGTTCCAAAACCAACACCCCAAAAATTTGAAAAAAAAGGGTGACAGAGATAAATTGTATTGGAATATAAATACCACTAAAATGTTGATCTTAGGGAAGAAAAGCCACCGGACTTTGAATGTTTTTTTATCTGCACATGGATTGATTGTTTTCAATTAAGATAAAAGTCAGTTATAACGCGGAAATTTTCTTTATGCGTTATCGGCTTATTGATGATTGGTTGCTTATTTTGACGCCCAAGGTCTTATTTGAAACTTTATAACGGAAGGATATCTGCATGTGAGCAGGGAATAAGTCAGCACAGAATTTGATTGTCGGCGAATTTCTATAATCCTCCATCGTTCTGCTAGTGATAAGCTAGCCGTTGTTCACTCCTCTTGCTTGTTTGGGGCTGAGTCTTATTCCGGTCAAAGAGAGAGAAAGAGTGTCTGGCAAGGTTTCCAATATAACTCTTGAGCGATGAACCGGCCAAATAAAAGAAATAAACTGGTCTACAAGGGATAACCTTGCAGCCGTATTTAAAAACCAACAAAGGTAAAGTTTATTTGCTGGCTCTTCCTCAGTCGTATACATGCATGCTACATGAAATAAACAAAAACTAGACAATTGATGCGCTTGAGACATTGTGTAATATATCAGACAGTTACTGGATCGAATCAGAAGAAAACAAAATTTATGAGGACAAAGTCGTAAATAGATAAGTGCTTCTATGAACCAACTCTTGCAAGCGATGAATCGGCCAGATAAAGGTGCTCTAAAAAAACTGGGATAACCTTGCAGTCTAGATAGCAACAAAGAATATATATTTACTGACTCGTATATGCGACGGTCAAAAAAAAAAAAGAAAAAGAAAAAGAACTCCAAAAAAAAGTAGACAACTGATGTGTTATTTGAAACACAGTATGATATCAGTGCCCACGAAGGGGGAGGCCCCTGCCCCCCCCCCCCCCCCAACTTTTTAAAAAAAAAAAAAGAAAAGAAAAGAAATACACATTTTCAAATAAAAGGAATCGTTGATAGAATAAGAATACCGAGATGAAAAGGATTGGAAGATACAATTTGAATTTATCGTATTCGAAAAACACTTTTTAAAAATCCTGTTTTATCACTCTTTCCGTCAATGATATATAGTAGATTCTGATTCAAACTTCTGTTCTGTTTCACATCAGTGAAACTGTATAAATTTAGCCCCGAAATAAAGAACTAAAAACCTGATAAAAATATGAGGTAAGTAAAACTCCTGAAAAGATGGGATAGAACAGTTTGTGGACGAAAAAGCATGTAGTTTGTGCTGAAAAGCACGACAAAGCAACTAAAGGGTTCAGTTATGTTGCAATAAGGAAAACGCGCCATCTTTCGATGCTATGCAAAGAAAGCTGGTTTTGTTCAAGTTTTTGGTCTACACAGTCTTCGCACATATTTTTAAGGCACAGTAAAACCTCATGCTAGGAGAATTTAAAATGTAAGTGAAAAAATGCAGTGACGGCTTTCAAAGTTGACCGTCACAACCTGCAAATTACTTACGGAGCCCTGTAAGGGACTTTTAGTGATACCTTTAGGCTTTTAGTGCGATTTTCATTATCAGCATAGTACAAATCGCAGGTGCACCAATTTTGCATGTCTTATACGCCAACGTCTATCTCAAACACCTAATCCACTTTGAATACCAGAGTTCTACACTCTAACTAAGATTCACAAGCCACCAATACAGGGAGACCAATTATCTCCGGCTGCGATGGTCCAACAGAAAGAATTTCCTCTTTTGTTGATACATTACAGCAAGCAATATCAAAAATACAGAAATCATACCTTAAAGATACCACCGACTTTATAAGTTCTATTGAAAACACAGAGGTGCAAAAAACGGTATTTCTTGTTTTGATGGACATCACAAGTCTTTACACAAATATACCACAGAACGAGGGCATTGAAATTGTCTGTAAAGCATATGAAAACTTCGACAAAAACAACCCTCCTATTCCTACACATTACCTTCGGGAAATGCTTAGACTAATCCTCAAAGAAAATTCTTTCCAGTTCAATGGAAAACACCACCTACAAACCCATGGTACTGCAATGGGCAAAAAGACAGCAGCTTCTTTTGCCAATATTTTCATGGCAAATATTGAAACAACAATTCTAAGTAGAACCGTTTTTAAACCTACTGCTTGGAAACGCTACATTGACGATATCGTTTCCCTATGGGACATGAGTAAACCAGACATCGAAGCCTTCATCGAACAAGCAAACTTACATCACCCAACTATCAAATTCACGGCCGAAATACCTGACACTGAGACTGTGTCTTTCGACACGATTGTATACAAAGGAAAAGATTCATGGAAAAATCTATCCTTGATGTAAAGACACATTTTAAAAGAACGGAAACCTTCCAGTACACACATTTCACCTCTTGTCACCCGCGGAGTGTTAAAAAAGGATTCGCCAAAGGAGAAGCCTTGAGAATCCAACGAACAAACTCCTCAGATCAAAAACTACGTTTGAGGAAAATACTTCAAATTTCAAAGAACGCTTGATTGACAGAGGCTGCCCACAAACTATGAAAGAAAACCTTCTATCAGATATAAAGTTCACAGAGAGGGAGTCTGCATTCCTGAAACACAACAACAAAGAGGAAAAAGTAATATTGCCTTTCGTGACATAATACCAGCCCTCAGTGCCTACTTTGAAGCAGTTTTAATAACAAAAAGGAATCTTATACAAAGCCAACCGTTACTTCGCCAAATTTTTAAAGAACTACCTATCATTTCCTACAAGAAAGGAAAATCCCTAAAGGACATGCTCGTTAGAGCTAAAATATAAAAGGTTAACACAAGGCTTCACGCCGGTATAGATGTGCGGCCTGTCACCCCTTGCATTTTCTCACGTACTAAAAGTCGCACTAAAAGTGGCACTTCAAGTGGCACTAAAAGTCGCACCAAAAGTCGCACTAAACGTCGCACTAAAAGTGTCACTAAAAGTGGCACTGAAAGTCTCACTAAAAGTGGCACGAAAATAGAAAAGATGTGTGTCCCTTACAGGGCTCCGTACATTTCCAATCCCATGCTCCGACACTTTTTAAACAGTTAACTATACTTCAATGACTTTATATTTCGTTTTTATAGACTTATATGTTTATTATTGTTTATGATTTTTTTTAATCATAAGCTGCCTGAAGTATATTTGAAAGTTATTTTAAGCCTGTTTCTAATTATGGCGAATTTTCTGTTCGCTTTACTGGAAATGCTAAGTCGTTGCTACTGGAACGAGCGAATAAATAAAAACAGTACCTTTGTAGGAGTCAATTTAAAGGGAACTAGCCGACTATTACAACTGTCAAACTATCTTTGATCTACCTCCAGCGCTTTTGATCATTTTAATGTTTAAAGGCGCCATATTAAGTGAATAAATTATTATTATTATTATTATTATTATTATTATTATTATTATTATTATTATTATCTTTTATAGTTTCTGCTGTCCACATGCCTGTCTCACGAAATGCAAATACTTATTCTTTTCATTAATTTCTTTTCCTTTCATTGAAAAGAGAAATAAACCTGACTTGACCTGATACGACTTCACTGACTCACACTTAACCAGTCGCAATTCTAATTCACTGATGAGCCGTGACGTACCTTGCATAAAAGTAAATACTACAATGTTGTTTGGCTTTACAAAGGTAACTCATGAGTTTCAACTGACCACTTTCACCCAAAGTTAAAATAGCCCCGTCAGTCCAAGTCGCAAATTCAACTCGTTCTCTAGCAATTTACAACTCGTTAGCCTGAGTACTAAGGATTAAGCATTTCTGGGGAGAAAAAGCTAGCTAGAGAGAAGCGGAAAAGGTCTTTTTAGTACTGACCCTAACAGGTGAATATTTCACATACGGCGCACTTGTGGCCGTTGGACATGAATATATCCTGTGTCAGGATGATCAAAATTGATAAATGATTACGAAATATTGTAGCTACAAACATCTCTATGTGCCATTCTTGTTAAAAAGTTTTATAGCGTACGCACCTCAAATTTTTCAGCTCCTTTGCTCGGTTGTGTTTACCAACTTTTGGTGTCAAAAAGCTTCTTAATTCTGAGCTTGTCTGAGTAGGTTGCCAATGAAGATGTTTTATAAATTACGTGAATGTTTTGCTCAAATAAAGGATATGTTTAAATATGTTTTCAGGAACGTCAAAGAGCCCCAAATTAGAACAATTAGATACATTACTGAGAAATTTAAAAGCAGAAATTCAAGTTTGTCAGACCGGTGGCGCCAGCAGTTAATTTTAATCATCGCTTATATGTTGATAAAATGTTTGACCAAAAACAGCGGGTAATAATCTCATATTTCAGTATTACTGACGTTGGCAGTACGGAGTACCATTAAAAAACGCCAACATATCTATTTGTAGTTATTACTCCATTTTTTCCGATCCTGTCCATAAATTGTTAAATTCCGCCATCTGGTCGCAAAGAGACAATTGCAGTTTGCTTTAACAAATACATAGTTTATTAAACTTATATGATTGATGTGTTATGGTCAACTTAACGGCGACGCGATACAGAATTTGTTGTCTTTTTTACCCTTTTTCTTTTTAACTCCCTTCCCTTTTCTAGGCACGACACGCTTGACCTGTTCTGTTATATGATCTCTTGACTCATATTTATTTAACTGAACGACGATGATCGCTCGCTCGAGTCTCG